>NW_004797483.1:795024-796112 GCF_000002075.1 Aplysia californica | reverse complement strand
CCCCCCCTACCTGTTAACCTATTTCAGGTTCACTTTAACTATGTCATCCCTAATAGACTTACAGGGCGACAGCCTATTACGCGCACACCGCTACATTTCACGTGGTCTTGTCCTACTATCTCCGAAGTATCGGACCTCATCAGCAGCTACATGACGTATCATGTGTACTGTGGAGAAGCGGGTTCAAATCTTTCCTCAAGATACAACATCCTACCTGATGGAGATATCATCGAACTCCTCACAATCTTATTAATATGTGAGGCAGAGTGGTGGAATCAGGCTCTCGTCAGTTTTTGATCATGTAGAGTTATTTGTATCATCTTAAAGCTTGTTTACTTGTCTTTATTTGGAAGAAAAAATATCCATCATTCTTGAATACAAGTCGAGATATTTGCGAATGAAGAAGATGGGTTCAACTGTTTTCAGAGGTAAAATTAGTGAGAAAATGGCCGCCAAAGATTAGTTATTTTCTTAGCTACATGACGTATCATGTGTACTTTGGAGAAGCGGGTTCAAATCTTTCCTCAAGATACAACATCCTACCTGATGGAGATGGCATCGAACTCCTCACAATCTTATTAATATATTAAGAGTCCGTGGAAACTGACAATTTACATTTTTTTGGTGCCTTTAATCAACGAATTTCAGAAAAATCCACACAGAAATGAGTACTTTAATGGGCATGAAAGGCGTTGAGCCAGAAAACAAAAATTTGATAAAAATTCACAAACCCGCGGAAAAATGCAAGTTTCTTCTCTTTGATTATTTTGACAAGAGCCTGATTTCACCACGCTGCCTCACATATTGCGCCATTCACAAAAATCTGTCGTGTGATTTCACTATTGCGGACAGCAGTTTCAGAACAAAATCCACTTGAATCGAAAATTGTCATCTAAGGCCAGACACCAAGGCATGTTATTTATATTATGTAATTGTAAAGCAAAATCATAAAATACGAAAGACCACCTGTCCCCTAATTTTTTGATAATGTCCTAATATACAACACAACTAGATCTACCCCCCTCCCCCACAAACACACAGAAACATGCACATACCAACACACACACAAACACACACACACACACACA
>NW_004797483.1:791316-792971 GCF_000002075.1 Aplysia californica | reverse complement strand
GAAGAAGAAGAAGAAGAAGAAGAAGAAGAAGAAGAAGAAGAAGAAGAAGAAGAGAAGAAGAAGAAGGATTGGACTTACTTACTGTCTTTAGCAATTGCAATTTTTCGTTTTATTTCCATATGGAACATTTGGCATGAGATGTTAAGATTAGATATTCAAACTGTTGATCTCGTTTGTTCTTTTCACCCGGTACCTTCGCTTATGAGATTAAGATAATTCGGGTTTATTGCTTTAAAAAAATATTAGAATCTTAGACCTGGCCCCCTATACTTCACCCAAAGACTTATATTATACTTTCTACACTGCCTTGGCAATATGAATCCTGGGTGTGGCAAAATTTCATTTGGTACCTTACTAATGATGCTGTCCCGTGAAGATCAAGGCAAGAATCACATACTGTTCACTATTACGACTGTATTAAACACACATCCGCGCCCACACATTGAACAAAATTTGCACCCAACAATTCCAGTCATATCCAAATGTTCTTCTCTTCCTTCTTTGCACTTCTCGTTTTTCAGGTCACTGTTCTAATTGGGTAACTTTGTCAGATGCTAATTATAGAAATTTCGAGTCTGACTGGGATGAAGGTGGAGAAGGGGAGAAGGAAAGTGGGCCAAGTAGTGGTATCATCTTTGGTGGTATTGTTTTCGGCCCAGACTCTGATAGCCGTCGTCTTGGCCAGGCAAGGTAGCTCAGAAAAGAAGGCGACGGCGAAAAGAATACCAAAACACAACCCTGGGTGGCTTAGAATTCAATAGGCAATAAATATTAGAACTGTTCTGACTATAGATGCACTGACAGTAATAAGAGACAAGTTGAATGATACATTTTATTGATGAAATAATTCAAAATGATACGTATTAATATGTACTGAAGACCTGTCCTTCCTTTGTAAGAAATACAGATGCTTTTGGCAATTAGAAGCTGACTTTTGCACTCTGTGGGCAAACATTGAATTGACATAAAGTTGCAAGCCGACGTGATGAATAAAGGCGAAGGAAGAGCCTCTGTAGTGCAACAACGCAGCGATGAATCCCTATTGTCTCTTTGAGCGGCTTCTAATCGGCAAAGTGGGTTTTTGATAAATTTTATTAGTTTGGATCTACTTGAAACTTCATTTTCTTCATAATTCTTCAGATCTAGTCATGTTTTCCACAGCTTGAAATCTATTGTTTACTTCAATATTCGAGAATTGTTCTCTTAGTTCTTGATTTGTCTTTAAAACACGTATGTCCTATTTAGGTATCGGTCCTTTGAATTTTTTATTAGTTTTTTTTTTTTAAATGTTATCTGCATTTTACACGTGGCAGGTAAATGGTCACTATCATAGCCTGCCTCCGGGAAATGATTTACTACATATTGTACGGTCCTTCTGAAACGTTTTTGTGTGAGCAGAAAATCGGCTTGCGTTCTCGTTCTACCCCGCTAGTAGTGATGGGCCGATACCACAATTTAGGTATCGATGTCGATACCTAGTACTTTTCCAAGGTATCGATACCAATACCTCGATACCTAATGCTATTGGTAACATACGCCTGCAGTAATAAGTAAAGACAAAAATACAACTATACTTTTCCAAGTATTTAGGTAATCGTGTCTAGACAAGTTGTGACTATTTAGCTGAGACTCAAACAAAAATTATTTGTAAGAGA
>NW_004797483.1:787057-788649 GCF_000002075.1 Aplysia californica | reverse complement strand
AGAGAGAGAGAGAGGGGGGTGGAAGGGAGAGACAAGAGACAGGGTCGACAGACAAACAGACAGATAAAGTGATAAAAAGTCTGTTTTCTAACCTTTGTATACTTCGAGAACTCGTGCTTCGATCTTCGAACTGTTTTGGACGATGCAGAAAACACCCCCTCTACTAACATGGCCGCGTTTTTCAGATCAAAATGTTCACCACTGTTGTATCCCTTGCCACACTCGGTCTCTTCTTGCTGGTTAAACTCTATAAACTCTTCACTTAATTTGTCAATTGGCGATAGGGCAAGAAGAGGACTCAGAAGTGAACACACTCATACATCCATGCCAACATATCTGGACACGAAAAGCGCACCATTTTCGTTCTCTATGCCTATCTCAAGTAAAAGTTCTTTTTTTTCACAGCGGAAATACGTTCTTGAGTTCGCTACGATAATATTATTACATTACGTTATACGGCGTGTTCTGGGAAAGTAGTTTCAATCTTCTTTCTGCCTCGCAGCAAAAGCTCCTGAATCTAATCTTTGTGTGTTGTGACTTGCTGTATAAATACCGGCACTTAATACTTTTCAAAGCTATAACACGATTAAGGTAGGTAAATCAGCACACTGTTTTTGCACAATAGCTTAATCTTGTTGCTAAGACAGCCCTACTAAGATTCTGTTGTCAAATGAGGTGAGTGGATGGAACAACATGTTGGTATCAGATCTGTTCACAAAAGACTTGGCACATAGGCGTGACTCATTCTGTCAACTGAGGAAGGAAATACCGAGTCTATGACAGTGTGTCTTTTCGGTTTCGGTTGCTGTGTAAGAAAGTGACCATTGAAAGGTCGTTTTAGTGCTCTCTCTCTCTCGACCACGAAGGGTCTTTTTCTTTAGTTTTTAGTAAGAGTGTTACGTCACCTGCAACACAATAAGGTCATATAAGTGCCGAAGAATAGAGGTGTTACAAGAGAGTAACAAACACGAAAAAGAAGGTAGGAAAGAAGGAGCAAACTACACCAGAGCACCCGCCAACCACCCACACGAAAGGTCTAAAACATAATAAGATGTGTACACCTTTTCAAAACTAACAGTTGTTTAACTCTACGAATACGTAAGTCGTGCGCTCGCTCATATGACCATATGCAGTTAGAGCGCCGTAAAACTCTTTCCAAAGAACAACAAGAAGAAATCAAAAAGAAAAACAACTCCCTAAAAAAGAGAACAAACAAGCAAATAAAATAAAACAAAACAAGAATGCGGAAGGCTATTTCACCTTATCACGCAGCCACTTATGGTTTTAGAATAATCATTTTTGAGTTTTAGAGCATCACAATCGCAAAAATACGCATAACTCCGTTTACCTTATTTATATAAAATAAACACCGAATTGAGCAGAAGTGAAAGATCCGTACAGTTTGATTATTAGATCTATAGATAAGATGGGTTTTTTTGGGGTTTTTTTTTGGGGGGGGGTTGTTTGTTTGTTGTCTGTCTGTTTGTTCGTTTGTTTGTTGTTTGTTTGTTTTGTTTGTGTGTTTCATCATCATCATTGCCTTTCTCACCCTGCACCAGGGTATAGGACACGGACAAACACCCCCCACTTTT
>NW_004797483.1:783027-785953 GCF_000002075.1 Aplysia californica | reverse complement strand
CAACCCCCCTGCCCCCTCGCGTTTATTATTTTCTGTATCATATTGACACTGTCTAGAGGACCACTTGCGTGAGATGGTCTAGAAGAGGTTTGACTATATAGACGTATAATAAGAATATATTATTATGTAAAGTGTTCTGGAAGGTAGTGGCGACATGACACCTGTGTGGAAAGGAGAGTCCTTATCTTGTAGAGAGGGGAATATTACACAACGTTCTAATGGAAAATTTAGAAGGTGGAAGAAATGAAACTTAGCCCATGATTCATCTTTTTAAAAAAAAGGCAACTTACGTTCCGCGCTGCTTGCTTTACTTTTTCAAGGTTTTAGATTCCTTTTCATGTTGTTCTTTTTATATAACGAGCTAAGCAGTCAAGACATGTAACATCTGCAGTCACATTGGAGACAGATGTTTCAAAAGCTGCACAATTACTGTGGCAGAAGAGACAGATGCAAAACAAAAACACCAACATCAACAACAACAACTACAACAACGGCGACAATAACAAAATAACAACAACAAAATAACAAGGATAACAACAACAAAACAACAAAACAACAACAACAAAGCAACAACGAGATAAAAAACAACAACAATAACATAAACTACAACCACAACGTTGCGGTAAAACCCACAACAAAATCATTTTTAAAAATTACTATAGCCACAGGGCAACTTTCTTTTGAAAGAACTAAATTTAAACGGCTGCCATTGGAAGAAATAGAACATCCTTTATTGGAAAATCACAGGTAGTTTTCAAGTACAGGACTATGTTGTTAATGTCCGGATTGTTGGGGGGGGGAAGCGGCGGTCTTTTCCGAGGGAAACCTCTATTACTCATCACGGGGGACAAGCTGTACTTAATTGTGAGGCACCGCGGTGAAATCAGGTGTTCGGCAAAATAATGAAATCCAAGAAATGCATTTTTCTGGCCGTCGGACAATTTTTGTTCTCGAATGTTCTTTTCTTGACTCAACACTTTTTGTGTTCATTAAAAATCACATTCAGTGTGGATTTTAGTGAAGCATGTTGATTAAGGGCACACAAAAATGTACAGTTTCCAAGAACACTGACGTTTTCGAAGTCACCAACCTTTGGTGGCAATTTTTTTCGTTTTCGTACTTGTGAAACCAGGCTACCCCCGCCTCCTTCAAAGGCAAATATCTCGACTTCTGTTCACATACATGTGTATTTGTTTTCATCGAAGGATTGACACATGAACACGCTTTAAAATGATACCAATAACTCAACATGCCTCAAAATTGACGAGCCCCTGATTCCACTGTGTCGTGACTCAATTCTTCTTAGACACCACAAGCGAATAATTCAGTTGTCACAAATCAAATCATACCACTTTTATTGGCAGCTGCTCGGTAAGACTTGAATAAAACAGAAAGAATTATCAAAATCCGCCTATAAACAACTGTGTTATGGGTGTTTAAAATTTTAATGGTTTGTGCTTAAAATTGTTTTAAATGATGCATAACCGGCTTGAAGCCCATTTTTGACGTCACGTAAATGCAAGAAATTGGGTATTCCCAATTAATTGATCATTGATCTATTTGTAGCTCGTCGTAAACTAAAAATAAACCAGGATCACTGCGCCAGCCGCATTACTATGGGCAAATTTAGCATGGCACGTAGTTGAATCAGTTCTCGAGATTAAACGGATTTTTAAACATCTCGCGAACATTACATTTTTCTCCTTTTTTGATATGTTAAACAAAATGATAACAGCAAACGAATGCAACAAATTTAAATTCTTTTGCAATTAAATTGAAGTGAAACTGGTTTAAGACTGATCTAAAAGGTCTGTGATGATAATAAAGATTTTTCTAAGGTTCTAAAGTGTGGCCCAGAGCTCAAAATCACTGTTAGGGAAAAAAATCCAACAAAGGGTGAAAAAAATTGTTTGAGAATAAGTTCATAAAAACTCAGCAAAATACACTACAGGACTGATTAGTATTATATCACATTAAGATTCATTTTTCCGTTTAACAAGAGTTAGTCACCCCTCTCACATTCCTTCCATTTCATTATTTTGACGAGTGCCTGATTTCACCACGCTGCCTCACATTTTTAGGTGAATTTCAAAGGTAAAGATTATTATTCAATGAAAATGAACGCACTAAAATACCAATACTTGCATGGGAATGTAGGATGGCTGGGTTTTCTATTGGTTTATACAAATCTCAGAACAAAAACCTATATCTAGCGATTTTGGGTTAAAAATGCTCATCTTGTAAGCTTGTGTCACCTTTTCGTTGAAGATCCTAAATTTTAAATTAAAGTTCCAAAATAACGGGCGATAACTACTGACTTTTCCAGGGATGTCATTTCTATTTCTAAATTTTATTTCTTGTCGGAGCAGTTGTAAATACATGTACAGTGGGGCGCCCTTCAACCCGTAAGACGTAATATTCACTCATGCAACAAGAAGACGCCAAATTTCTATTAAAAAAAAAAAGAAAGTTCTCAAAAACATATAGAATCTAGAAACAGCTTGGAAATTCAGAATTTACATACGGAAAAGACAGAAAGTTGATTTTTCCAACTGTTTTTATTTCTTTGAGAAAGAATCATTGTGGCATTGGAAATAGGAGGAGAAACAAACAGTAGTCGGCAGTTTTTTAGAGAGTCGGAGAATTTTCTACCTATCAGAAGCGTTTTAAACTCTTTCTATTTCACCGAAAGAATGATTCTCCTACACGGATGTATTAATCGTCGTCAGACATTGACGAGCGAGCTATTAATACTATTATTATTATAATCATCACAAAAAAACGTTCTTTAAAATCCCAGCACCGCGTGTATAGAGAGTTGGGCGAGGCAGTGAACCAGTTTCACTCTCACGACGACGGGGGGTCTAACACAAGAAAATCGGTGAGATGTAACAATCTCAAGACAAGGCTGACTTGGGGGAGAGAG
>NW_004797483.1:781096-782212 GCF_000002075.1 Aplysia californica | reverse complement strand
GGGGAGAGAAAGAGACAGAAAGGGGCCGTCCATATGACCCTTTGTTATTCATTGTCGTTCCATATGACAATGGAATATAATCAACTTACAGTGAAACGGTACTGGGGCGATAGGGCTCGTGTGGTGCCGAACTGCATGAAACCAAATTGAACCTGCATCTGGAAGAAAGAGAGGGGATACTAAATTGTCTACTCCTTTTTTTTTTTTTACTACTCTCTCCCTATACCGTCAGGTGCATAAGTCTGTCCTGGTGGTTTTATGCAACCCGCATAATTTAGCTAAATTTGATTATTTTTTGCATAATTTCTGATTATTTTCCTCTATCATTCTTTGTTAAAATTAACAGAATCGCATAATTTCACATTTTTGGGCTCAGTTTGCATAATTTCTGAATATTTTGTTTTGCATAAAACCGCAGGGATAGATAAGGCGGAGACAACTACCTGTGGGTCAATTATCACATGATGCATAAATGGGCGGTGGAAGGGGGGGAGGGGTCGTCGAGTCCTATCCCAATCATGGTCCTATGCACACGTGTATGACGGTGGGCGTTCGCTCCCCACCGTGTAGTAAGCCCACAGAATTCTACACTAAGTGTAGAATTAAGCCCACAGAATTCTGCACTAAGTGTAGAATTCTGTGGGTAAGCCCAGTCAGCGTTACACGGTCCAGAACATGTGATATCAAAGAAAACATATTGGCATATCGAGAGATATTATGGTTGCCCTATGTGGGGTGGAGCTTGGGCCAAAATTTTGTGCAGGCGGGGTTTCTCCGCCATGCTGCACAGTTCAAAAACTCCAACATGCAATATTGGAAACTGAATGTCCGAAAGCATAATGTGAAAGAGGAGCGGATTTGGCCAGTAATCTATAAATATCTCACCTTGCACTTTGCATTCAGCTATACATTTCCGTTTAGCACGTAAAACCTGTACCAAAACAACAACAAAAACCCCAAAAAAAGATTATTTTGTTGCAATGAGGTCGACGAGTGAGCAATATTCGCATCGGTGCTTGTTCGTACGTATTATATATGTGCACGTGCGTTCGAGTGAGTGAGTGAGTGTGTGTGTGTGTGTGTGTGTGTGTGTGTGTGTGTGTGTGTGTGTGTGTG
>NW_004797483.1:776518-779240 GCF_000002075.1 Aplysia californica | reverse complement strand
TCTCTCTCTCTCTCTCTCTCTCTCTCTCTCTCTCTCTCTCTTTCTGTCTCTCTCCCTCTGGCTCGCAAGCGACGCCGATGGGTTCTCCAGTCTCTTTTTTTTCAGAATCGCTATGCTGAAGCACGTAAAAATGAAATGTGAGCCATAGCGGTGAAAGTAGGCGCTTGTCAAAATAATGAAGTCAAATAAATCTGCATTTTTAAGGGCATTGGGCAATTGTTTTCGAAAAAGAAAATAATTACTCAAAAACATTTATCAAAGGCATAAAAAGTACTAAAGATGTTGTAGTTTCCAACATGCTAGACAACATCAGAGTTATCTATGGCAATAGCAGAAGCGCAGTTCACTCTACCAGTGGAACATCGGACAGGTTTCCAGTAACATCCGGAGTCAGACTGGGCTGCAATCTCTCCCCTTTGCTCTTCGTGATCTTCATGGACCAGATTACGAGGGAGGCCAATCCAGACCCAGAGGCACCCAACGAACTCACGGTTGCAGACGACCTGGGAATCATGAACAACAAGACACAACTAAAGGAGCATATTATGAACTAACTAAACGCGAGCTGCGAGAAATGTGACATGAAGGTCAGTATTAGCATGACCGAGGTCATGACAGTTAGAGGAGACCAGACATAGTGGATATCAACACCAATGGATCCCAACTAAAAAAATGCAGCGAATTCAAATACTTGGGGTGCATTTTCACAGAGAGTGGAACATTAGATAGAGAAATGGAGACTAGGTGCCAGAAAGTCAATGCTGTTAGCTATCAACTCGCACCTCTCCTGAAACACCCAAATATCCCTATGAACACCAAGGAGAAACTCATCAACGCCATTTTCCTTCCAAGTTCACATATCAGTGCCAGACATAGTCCCTAACAAAAACCCGAGAGAGGTAGCTAGTTACATGCGAAATTACATGTTTAAGAAGAGCGATTAACAAGGCAAGACGAGACAAGATAGAAATGAAATCATAAGAGGCATGGTAGGAGCAACACCAGTCCCACCACACACTGGGAAACAGAAGATCAAGTAGTTCTGACACCTCACACGAATGCCCTCAAACCAACCAGCTCTGAACGCATACAACATCAAATATTCTGGCTGGAGAGCCAGAAGAAGACTTAGGTGACGCGGAGCGAATTTGTGGCAGACACCCTCAGAGCTCACTGGATGTCCCTCCTACAAGGCACTCGCCTTGCTGCAGACAGGCTCCTGTGTCTCCCCGTGACACCCAACTGCACAAGCGGAAGGAAAAAGTAAAAGTAAAGTAAAAGTAGTTTCCAAGGACTCTCATGCCTTGGAAGTCGAAAACTTTGGTGGCCATTTTCTCGCTAATTTTACCTTTGAAACCAAGCGATCCTACCTCCTTCAATTGCAGATATCTCGATTTCTATTCTAGATAGACGAGGCGGTTTTTTAAAATCTAAAGCAAGACAGAAGAAGTAGCTTTAAGATGATACATATAACTCCACATGCCCAAAACGTGACGAGCGACTGATTCTACCACGTCGCGACACATAGGCCCTGCAAGACACCGTCCGGCGTCTGCGATGTAGCTGTCAGGCACTTCGCCTTTACACGCAGAAGATCCGAATTCGATTCCCGTGTAGGAAGAATTTTAATCTAGTGCAATGTATCTCGATCTTTCTGTTGGGACGTTGTATCCCTCTCAGTAGGTAGTGTTTCAGCCCCCCCCCCTCCTTTCCAAAATGATCTAAATTGCGCAGATGGGGGCGTAGAATCTTCATTTTTAAAAAAAGAAGAAATAAAGAAGGGAAAGACAGTTTCACTTTGGTGATTATGGTAGAATGTCCTGACCGTCATGATTCCTGCTAGAAAACTTTGCGGGCTTTGTGTTCTCCAAAATAATCTCCGAGATGGGAAGATGATAATGTCCCAACACGGTGGAATCAGGCGCTCGTCAATTTTGGGGGATATAGAACTCAATTTTTAATAGGGCAAGGGGTCAATGGTATAGCCACCTGTTACGTATGTCACCTGGCCAAACAGTCTCGAGAGCCTACAACACCAAGCACTCGGGCTATAAAGGAAGAGGAAGGCCGCGTAAAAGGTGGATCGAGGGTGTCAAGGAAACCCAGAGAAAACATAATATCACAACTGAAAAAACTGCGGAGCTGACCTACCATAGAAAACTGCGTCTCCCCTAAACGCTTAACGGCAACAGAGGATGAAAAAGTGAAAGTAAAGTAAGTATGGAACTAATGGTATCATCTTACAGCATGTTCAGTTGTCTTACCCTGTGTGAAAAAATACGTACTATCTTAAACAGAAGTCGAGATATTTGCCTAGGAGTGATCCCCTCATGTCAGCGGGAAAGTAGGCGCAAAAATGGCTACCGATGTTTTGTGAATTCCAAAACTTGAGACTTGAGAGCATTAGGAAAATGCAAATTTACATTTTTGTGCTTTTGATCAGCATTTTTCAGGAAAATCCACATGGGAAATATGTTTTTATACGGACATTACGGGTGTTAAGCCCGCCCTTCCCCTAAAAAAAAAGTTTTTAAAAAAGAAGAAAAAATTGCTCATCAGTCAGAGAAATACAATTTCCTTGATTTCAATATAAAAGATAAGATAAGATAAGATACGATAAGATACGATAAGATAAGATAAGATAAGATAAGATAAGATAAGATAAGATAAGATAAGATAAGATAAGATAAGATAAGATACATCTTTATTGTCCAGATCCTGG
>NW_004797483.1:764088-774488 GCF_000002075.1 Aplysia californica | reverse complement strand
AACAACAGCAACAGCAGCAACAACAACCATAATAATAACAATAATAATAATAAGAAGAAACAACAACAACAATAACATCACTACCACCACCATCACCACCACCACCACCACCACGACCAACAACAACAACAACAGAAACAACAACAACAACAGCTACTACATCAACAACAACAAAAACAACACAGACGACGACAATGCAAAAAAGTGAAAGGAAAACTAAAATATGCGAAGTTGTAAAAACTAGTCGAGAACATCACAGGATCAAGTTTTTAAGAAGAATGTGAAAGAAATAGAGGCAAAAAACATAGAAAGGAGTGTTCGCTAAAGAGCGAATGGATTCTATTGGAGTTCTTGCCTCTCTTTCTCTCCCTGCTTCGTTGCCTTTGCATTTGGCCGACCATCATTTTTCTGTTCTCATCTAAAAGACTTTTTCAAACTTAACTCGTTGAGACTCCCCGAGTCTCTGAATTTCTCGGGCGAGCCATGTCTAAATTAGACGCGGTGGAATCATGCGCTTGTCAATTTTGGGGCATATTATGGAGTTATTGGTATCACCTTAAAGCCTGTCCATTTGTCCTGTTTTTAAAGGAAAAAAATATCCATTTATCCTGGACACTGGTCAAGATATTGGCAAATGAAGGAGATGGGGGTCGCCTGGTTTCAGAGGTAAATTAACGAGAAAATGGTAACCAAAGTTACCTTATTTCTTTAGCTTGAGAGTCTCTGTCAACTGACAATTTACATCTGTTATGCCTTTAATCAACGTTTTCCAGTAAAATCCACACACAATGTGTTTTTGTTAATAGGCATGAACGGCGCTGGGTCAAAAAAAAAAATTCGAAAAAAATTATCAAACCTCCGGGAAAAAGCCAGTTTCTTCTCTTTCATTAATTTGACCAGCGCCTGATTTCACCACGCTGCCTCACTAAGGGAAGTTTTTAATGCCACATGTTCTCCAAGTTCCCTCCCATGATAGAAGGTCCTCAGCGGAACGTGTCATGACGTCATGCATGCGCTGGGATGTAGTGCAACGAATAATTGCAAAGCCCCATTCTTTATAATGTTATGCAGTGCGCACTTTTAAACGTATGTCATTAATAATCGGGTAAGCTTTAGGATGGGAACACGCCGGGAAAGGCCAATACACGCTTAACAAACGTTAATTAGCCGGCTTTAATAGACTTTTACCTTTGCCAAGGCGAGTAAGATCTAGGCTTCCCTCCTATCGAAATTGCCTGTCGCGTCTTCTGTTATTTTACGCATCTTTTCTTTCTTTTCGTCGAGGTGGGATGCAATTTTCTATGACACGCCAACTGTGCAGCTTTTCCAATTGCGATAACAGGACTCCATGGCTCTATGTCACAGAAGCGTGGCGCTAGGCGTGAAGGTCGAGCCGGGTCACCCCAAACCGTCGCTGGCTACAGGGGCTCTGGTGATACCGTGAATGGACTAACAAGCCGACGGCGGGTACATGATGATCTTACTACGAAAGAAACGAAACAGTTAAAAGGGGTCTTCTATTTAAAAATAATTAATGTAGATAAACAGCTGACCCTGCAAGCACGTGTCTTTGTTATGAATAAGTACACAATCGTAGGTTCTATTACTACTTCTAATCTCCCGGTCATTATTATAGTACGGAGGAGTGACAGACTATTAAATCCGTCTCAGGCGATATGGTAACCACCAAAATCTATAATGTCAATGGCGTGGAAGGATTATGTCAATGACAAGGGACATAATCACTATTTACCTTAGCATACTAGGCCAGTCATGGTTTTTATTTCGGTAAGAGTTTTGAGGCACTTGTAACACAATTAGGTCATATGAGAGGCGCAGGTTGGGAATGTTACAAGAATGTAACAAACACGATGAAGAAGGACGAAAGATACGGACGATAAATGTTCGATAGGACAGAAGGAGCAAACCACACCACAGCATTTGCGAAACACTCAATTAGCCATGGGAAATGGTCATGGTGTGTGTGTGTGTGTGTGTGTGTGTGTGTGTGTGTGTGTGTGTGTGTGTGTGCGCGCGCGCGCGAAAGAGAGAGAGAGAGAGAGAGAGAGAGAGAGAGAGAGAGAGAGAGAGAGAGAGAGAGGGGGGGGGGGGAGAGAGTCTGCGTTTGTGGGTTAAAAAAAAATAGATTTCACTGGCCTACAAGGTATTTTCTCTGAGCTTATTTAATGTTTAGGTCCTTAGAACGTGCCCTGGAAGTTGAGAAAGATCTTCATTTATGCTTTAGAGACTAATAATAATAATAGATAACATTTGTATAGCGCATAACCCCGCTCGAAAGCATGCTCTACGCGCTTTACACTATATTATTACCCCAGCAGACCATAGAACACTCAGAAACATTCTCAGCTTCCTGGGAAGCATACAGTGCAAGCAGCTGATTAAGCGCCCAAACACTAACAAACTGACAAAATCTTTCAAGGCATCGACAAAGTTAGGCACGACAAGATCATCAACACGCTAGAAGTCCTCAATATTGAAGGGTAGGACTTATGAATTACCAAGAACATGTACTGGGATCAAACCGCTGTAATAAGAATAGAAAACGACATCCACGAATACATACAGACTAAAAGAGGAGTCAGACAGGGATGTGTACTTTCACCAGACGTTTCTCCCTGTATAGTGAAAACACCATGAGAAGAAATACCAGGTATCTCGATTGGGGGACATAACGTAAACAATCTGAGATATGCGGACGACATAGTTCTAATAGCAGAAGATGAAGAACACCTACAGGATCGTACAAGAGAGTGACAACATGGGCCTAAGTCTAAACATCAAGAAAACTGAAACAATGGTGATAAGCAGAAAAACTCCTACCCCAACCTGCTATATCAAAATCAATGGTACCCTCCTCAAGCAAGCACAACATTTTAAATTTTTGGGGACCATTATATCATCAGATGGGAGATATCACACCGAAATTTAAAGCCGCCTTTGCTGAGCAAAAACAATCTTGCACAAAATGAAACGGATACTTACAAACATCAATCTGTCACTGGAAACAATTAAAAGAGTATTGGAAAGTTACACCGAGCCAATCCTATTATACGGGTGCGAAGCATGGGCAATCAAAAGACAGCTTGAAAGAACAATAGACGCATGCTGCGTATCCCATGGACAGCTAGAAAAACAAATGAAGAAATCTTAGTTGAAGCAAATTGCAAGACGAATATACGAAAACGACAGACAAATTTCATTGGACACACAATGAGGAAAGAAGCATTGGAGAATATTGTAACAACAGGCAAGTTTGACGGAAAGAGAGGCAGAGACAGACTGAGGGAGAAGATACTGGACAAGTTAACAACATGGCTGGGAACAGAAAAAACAACAGACACCATCGCTGCAATCAGGACAGAGAGAAGTGGAGGTCCATGATCGCCCACACCAGTTGATGATGATAGTTTAAAAATAAAAATAACTTGAGGTCCATTTCCTTTATATCATTTTTTTTTAAGAGAAAGGGCGGGCGAAATAAAACAAACTTTATGTTGCAAATAGATTTCAGTGATGTGGTGCAATCATTATGAAAGTGGCATCTTTTCTAAAAAAAACGTATAGTGTGATGTAATGTTTTCCTCTGTTGTATTGCTGTGACCTCTTCTTAGTTTCCACTCAACAAGCTGGGAGTCTCAGATGCAGAAATAGCTCATTACATCATTGGGCCAAAAATAGATCATTGAATCATTCGTAATGCTTCGTACTTTTATACAGAATCCCGACAATTTCCGGAATAACCCAAATTGAACAAAGGAGAACGATATTAAATTTTGTGAATATGGCCTATCCCTATCACCATTTTTTAGACACGAAGTTGGTGACAAGGGGAAAAATTGGGCTCCCCGCGCATGATGTAAGGCCTGTAGATTATGCCACAAACCATCGCCAGTGGGTGAAAAGAAAGAAAAAAACCCAACGCCTTTTGCAATACAAAGGGTTAGTCTTGAACTTAGCAATCATCTATATTGTGCAACCACTTACAGAAAAGGACTTAATTATGGAAATCAGAAAAAAACTTAACAGGTTATCTTGAATTGCATCTGACCGACACCCACCACCACACACGGAAGGCTTATCAATTCCTGTAACACCAGAATTTTTTTTATTGAAATGAGGGGGGGGGGGGGTGAAGAAGATTTTCCTGAAGAACTGGCTGAAGCTTCAGGATTAAACGACCGTTTTTTCTCTCAAAGGTTCAAGAAATAAAACCACGTAATATTATTATATCTTTATACTATTTCACAAGTGAAATATTAGCTCATATCTCACGCGGGGAATATAAACTGCAATCATAATTTGCATAAACTACTTCGTGCACTATATTCGTCTTCTAACCTTCTGTAAGCAAAGTATCTAGACTTGAATCATATATCCCTAGACCGTGCAATGCTTTTACAGCATCTCTTCCCCTCTGTAAAAACTTCGCGGCATAGCGCCCTCTCCATAGCCACCAAAAGAAGTGCCAAACACCAGTCTCTCGGTGTTCCTATAAATGAGAGTACGCGCAACTTTCTACGTTGCCCTTAATTTTGTTCCAAATTGAGTCTAATGATGCGCACCAGAGTGAACTAAGATAACACCAGAGTGCAGGGATGTATTTGAGTGCAACATTCATACAAATCTAGACTCTATGCTAACAAACGAGCCTTTGGTTTGTTTTGGTTGTGAAATGTTTACAAAGTTATCTCTATTCTAACGACAACATGTTGTATTATGCAGTTTCTTACTTTTTCAACTTTTGAATCGTACGTTTTCTGCTTGCTTTGCCTATGTTTACGTTATTATTGTTTTGTTTGGGGTTTATTTCGCAGAGGGAGACATACGGATAGCACCACATGTAATTAGTGTGGCTAAAATTAAAGGGGATCATTCCAATTCTCTCTCTGACTCTGACGAGCATGAACATTTTGTTTTCATGTGAGACTCTTGAATGGATCCTCTTGCCCTCTTGACTGGTCATTTGAACTTTTTTGGTCCGGATCAGTTTCGCCAGCTGATATCAGTTTGGTAAGACACATTTATTACATTCGCGATGGTGGTAGATCATGATGTATCCTACTCATGAAATTGCTAGTTGGTTTTCACTCGTTGAAACTCTTGATTACATTTTGGCAATTTTACTAGTAGGATAGATCGTGATCTTCCACGATAACTCACGTAATAAATTATTTTAAGCACTAAGAACGAAGAAAAGCAAGAACAAAACAAACAAAAACGAAGCCAGCAAGAAAGTTGAAATTTGACACTCAAAATTCCTCTTTTCTACAGAGACACCCTGTTAATTGACACACTTTCGCCATCTTCGTTTGGCCTTCAAAAATGTTTTCAGCATAACATCATAATCTTGGATGCGACTCAAACCATTCCTCCACTGCGGCATATTATCTCTATGCAAACGCTGTACTTTTAGATTTTTTTTATTGCAGATGTTAGAAAAGGGAAAGCCAGATGGTGCATTAGCCAGAGTTTGTAGTGGCGGCGGGTTTGGAGAAATCGCACACCCGGTCTGAACCGCGCGAGACTGCGCAAGTAAATGTGACACACTCTTTTCTGTAAGCGTACACACATAGTCACCGCTTGTGTGTAGGCGCTGACTGCTAATTTGCTGCCTGGCGGGTAAAGTTACAAGAACCAACTTTTAGCTCTTGACGCGCATCTCGCGCGGGGGAATCTCGCGCCAGGAGGTGTCATTTTTTGGTAATCAAGAACCACGTTCGCTAAAAATTAAGCTCTCAAGTTTTCGCCGCTAATAGGATTACCCGAAAATTCCCAAATGCGCGTTCTAGAAAAATGGGAATCACCTTCTTCAAGTTTTCTTGTTGTATAATAATATAATTTAATGATAATATAATTCCTTCAAGATCTGGGTAAAGACTATTGAATGCCTCTCGCATACTTCCAAACAAGGGAACCGAGCTCACGCCTTTCATGTGCACAGACACTTGGCCAGATCAGAGGGCGCCTTTCAGCCACACCCTTGATCTTCTTGTAGGAAAGGTCTACACCTGGCCTTCTCGGACAAGGGCAAAAAAATCTCGGAGGTCCAGTGTGCAAGTTGCACACGTTAAAGATCCCTAGGTCGTTTAAAATCGATAAGAGTAGGCTTCAGCCGCCACCCAGGCAAAATTTAAAATTTCCTACCTACTGAAAAATCTTTAATGTGTCCCATGCGCTCATATGACCGTATGCAGTTGCGAGCGCCGTAAAACACTTTCCCTCCAAAAAAAGAAGAAAAAAAAAAGTTCAGAGGGCCAACCTCACGGATAACAGTACTACATGTATGGAATAATTTTGACGTTGAAAGGGGAGTTCCAACCCCAGTGACGTATCGCATAACCCAGACCAGCTGCAGCAGTGCGGCATGTCAGACAGCCTTGGTACGGATACGCGTCGACCTTTGGTGCAATTTCTTAGGTTTTTTTGTGGGTTTTTGTGTGGTTTTCTTGGGATTTCTTTATGGCAGAAGGGAAAGCAAACCGTCTCGGTGTCACTCGTGACAACTGGAAAGGGGAAAAAACCAGTGAAAAGGGAGGTGTTTTTAGGTAATGCGATACTCGCCGTAACTGATTTAATTTCTGAAGAACACACTCTCTTAATTACAGTTTAGTTTGTCTATGTATTTTGTTATGTAACACTTTCCCTTTTTTCGTTTTGGTTGGGTTTTATTTATGAGTTATATTCGTCTGAATTTTCCCCAGGCAAATAGCTGGAGAAGAAATAAGAAAAAGTTAGCCGCTTTGAATTTCTTGGAGCTAGACTGAGTTCAAATGGGAAAACAACCCCGAGATTAAACGGAGAATTGCAATCGCAACTTAAACTTGAAAAAGACTACATCTATATTGAAAGAATACTAACAAAAACCACAAAACTAAAACAAATCTATGAAGTACCACGTGAAACAAGATTCCCCACTGCAATATTTATGGATGTGAATCATATAGACCAGCAATGAACAACATAAAAAAGGATTAAAGCTTTCAAAGTGAAAGGTTATGAAAGAACTATTAGAATATCTTGCATATAGAAAA
Organism: Aplysia californica; assembly: GCF_000002075.1. Taxonomy (NCBI): domain Eukaryota; kingdom Metazoa; phylum Mollusca; class Gastropoda; order Aplysiida; family Aplysiidae; genus Aplysia; species Aplysia californica. The sequence goes on along the minus strand of NW_004797483.1, from coordinate 767,436 downwards.
TAAAAATGAAGAAGTGCTTATAGAAGAATAACATCAAAACATCAACACTTCCACGGAACGTAATGAAGCTGAAATCAAAATACTTTGGGCATGTCAAATGTCATGATTCACTCGAGAAACATAATACTATACTTTAAGCAAAAGTAAGAGAGGAAAGGGGACGGGGGCGGGATGGAGCGACATAACAGAAGATGGGAGTAGGACATAGAAACCTGGCTTGGAACAAAAACAACACAGGCAGGCAGAATGGCAAGAAACAGAGAGTTTTGTTGCAGAAAGGAGAGAGAAACAACGTCCAACTACTGGAAAAGCAAAGAACAAAAATAACAATTAAGCTGGAAATCCATAGGCACGGAAACTGAACGGTAGCGGAGCGGCACCGGAACAGTACAGATCCCTCAAACAGAAATGTCCTTGACTGAATCCATTAGTGCGGTACAGCAGCGGGACGGCACCGGCACTTCTACGGTATCGCAGCGGCATTTTTAAAAATCGGACACTGGAGCGATTCTGCCGCTTCCGCAGAGTGCCGCAGAGAAAAATGTGGGCATAGGCACGAAATATTCCTTTAAAAATGCCACTTTGCATTGTGGGCGCTCTTGTTCCACAACAATTGAGACTAGGTTAAAAAAATGTTCTTCATAAATTTATTTAGAATACTATAAATCTCCTTCACGCGAAAAATGGGATAGTTCACAGCACTTCTCGCTCCTCACACACATTTTGCATACGTATATGGCCTACGCCACAGCTCATCAATGACACTTTTTAGTGGCAAAACTTGCTACAAGAAATTGATTTTATAGTGAACACAACTTTTTTTTTTTACACGAATGGCAAAGAGGTTATGTTTGACTAAAGGTTCTTAAAACATGTGTTCAATAAAGATAGTGTCACGGTTAGAAATAAAACTTGCTACAAGAAATTGATTTTATAGTGAACACATTTTTTGCACGAATGGCAAAGAGGTTATGTTTGACTAAAGATTCTCAAAACATGTGTTCAATAAAGATAGTGTCACGGCTAGAAAAACATGAAGTACTAAATTAACGTGTTTTTAAAATCGATATTGCACCAGCTGTAAACCTTTTAAAATTATAGAAACCCCCCGCTTGGATTTTTACAAATGTATTTATGAAGGAATTTTTCTAGAATACTGTTAACAGGTGTTTTAAAAAATCTTGATCTGTTAAAACAAATTGATACAAGTCTTTGTGCGAAAACTGGAGAGTATGTTCAATAGGCCTAGTTTATTAAATACTTGACAATAAGTTGCGCCACAAATTTTTACCGCACTATAGACAATTTTGCCTGGGTAGGTGCCATGCTGTTAATGCATCTAAAGAAAACAAAAATGCGCTAACCTGCCGTGTTGTACCGTGTCTATGGACTCAAACATTGAAGCTGCGATTTGCGATACCGCACATTCCGTTCCGCTGCCGTTCACTGGCATTCAGTTTCCGTGCTTATGGAGCTCCAGTTTAAGAGTTCAGAGAAACCGACAGGTGTCTGCAGTGTAGCAGTTGGATGCGTCGCCGTTGCATATATTTTATAAGTTCGATTCCTGTGTAGGGAGGTTGAGAAAAAAACAACAACCTCCGTCTGTCTTCTAGGATATTGTATCCCTCTCAGCCCATAATGTTGGCCCTGACAAGCGTGGTCGAAGCTGCCTGGTTCCTAAATTGTCTAAATTGCATCGATGCGGGTGTAAATCACTTAAAATTACAACAGCAGTGCTTAAAAATAAGGTGGTGGACTGAATCACTTGATACTCGTAGTTTCAGAATTCATGTATCGTATTTTAATAGAAAACGCTTACTGCCTTGATTGTAGTTAAATCGAGAACTATATTATTATATTGAGTAATTTCTGTCATCTCTGCTGGGTCGCATTAATATATTATAATTTGGCCACGTTAAAAGAAAAAGAAAGAAGAACACCCTTTCAATATGGTCAAATTATGATACATTAATCAATGCGACCATCTGAAGCCCGCAGCGCTGATGAAAAATTACCCCAAAGTGCTGGATGTGGCTTCAACCAAGGCATTAAGCGTTTTCTACTAAACGCCCAATAAACGAAATCTTGTTCATCTTTAATCCAAATGGACATCCTAGTCTTTAGTGCAAAGCCTGAGGTTTGCCGCAGGTCCACCAGGCTCCCATAGAGTTCACGGGCCTCGGTTGGGGGGCGGGGGGCGGGGGCTGCCCCGTTTGTCACAGTCACAGGCCCAGTTTATCACAGGCCCAGTTTGTCACAATTTCATTTAAGTATTTGAGTATTGATTACTGTCATAATTACATCACTTTAGCACTGTATTTTTAACCTTCAAATTGGTGATGTAGAGATAGTCTTGTCCCTCCAAAATGTCAATTCAGCTTGTGTTGTTCAATATTTCTTCCTTTTTGTAAGCAAATTACTCTGTAAAATTATAAGAACAGTTGAACAATCGTATTCAATTCATACATTCAACCAATCATTCATTGACTCTTTTTGAGAGTGTCAGTAATAACTTCCATCTTGCATGGCACAGTCAAGGCCTGTGACAAACTGACATGCTTCCCCTAGGTTGGGCCAATAAAATATTTCCTTCTAAGTGCTTCATGCACTGTGGATGCTTGCAGTAAGACAAAAATGATTTCCTGTTTAACTCTTTGAGGACGTAGCGGACACATACGTCAGTCCATCTGCACATAAAAGGCAATGTCGCTGCACATTCGAAATCCTCATGCACAAATCAGACACATGACCTTTTCATTGTTTTTCATGTTTTGCCTTCCTCCTTTAAGTTTTAGACAGTTACAAAAGAATCGAAAAATTTAGATGAATAACGAGGTTAAGGCAAAAAACAACAACCCGAAAACAGCACGTCATCAATGAGTTAAAGAAAGGGTTTATAGAGCCCAATGGGATCAATATTTTGGAATCACTTGTCAGACTTGTCTCAATATCAGATTCAGAGGTTAAACTTTCGCGTTCGCACTGAAAGCATCTTAAGGGTCATCGGTTTGTTGTCCATATCCCGTGCAATATTCTCCTCTCTTCACGGATTCTCTTCCGTTTTCCGTCTCTTTTTTTTTCACAAAGGTGGTGGTGCTGATCTGTTCTTATTCGCATACTCATTCTGTTCCGCTCACCCTGACGTTCGTCGATGAAGTCAGATCATAATACATTTTGGTATGCTGTCAACATTTTATTGTGAATCACAGGCACCTGGAGTCACCAAGAAGTGAATGCAACAAAAGTGATCTATATTCTTCTTCTTCTTCTTCTTCTTCTTCTTCTTCTTCTTCTTCTTCTTCTTCTTCTTCTTCTTCTTCTTCTTCTTCTTCTTCTTCTTCTTCTTCT
>NW_004797483.1:754580-763117 GCF_000002075.1 Aplysia californica | reverse complement strand
GTGAAGTAGTAGTAGTAGTAGTAGTAGTAGTAGTAGTAGTAGTAGTAGTAGTAGTAGTAGTAGTAGACTACTTGGAGACTAGAGCCTAAACAGATGGATGTCGGGTGAAAATCGGGATAATGTGACTTTTTCCAGAACATCCGAGCAAAGGAATGAATGGACAGATCTGACACTTGATGATGATTATTATTACATTATCATTATATTGTGCCATTCTTACCGGGAAATGTACGTTCTTATAAACAAAGTAACGCCAGAAACTGATATCTTTTCTATTTTCTGTAAGTGGGGTAGGTTTGGATACGTACTATTTCCTTTGATCAGGTGCTGCCATGGCCTCTGATCCTTTAGTATAGTATTAGTAGAGGTTTTACGGCGCTCGCAACTGCATACGGCCATATGAGCGCCAGAAGATTAAGAGGTGTTACAAGAGAGAAACAAACATAAAAAAGAAGAAGGGAAAATAAGGACGATAGATGTTTGATAGATAAGAAGAAGCAAACCACCCCAGAGCACCCACCAACCACCCACCTCTGATCTTTGCTCTATGAAAGCTTCGCAGCACTGGATTGTGCGAAAATGGAGGGCAAGACACCAGTTTCTCGACTCGACAGTCGAGTGGGCACCCAACCTTTCCCTCCTCGCCCCTCATCTAGTTCCCAATAGAGTGAAATGGTGCCCTCCACGGTGAACCGAAATTATGCAAGAGCGCGCAGTCTTGGGTATTATATAAAGCACATCTATGGCTACTTCAGGAATCTACACCTCCCAAAGTACATCTCATGGAATTCTGAAAAGAGACCTACATTACCAGTCCTAAAGCCCTGGTACGGTAACACACCGCGGTAATTCGAAATTAGGAGATTCCTCCTCCTTGGGTCAAAAAGCCGCCAAGGCTCTTTGCAACGATAGCGACTTGCTTGCACTCTTGTGTTATTTAACAAACTAAGGAAAAAGCAGAGGCTTGTTTAAACAAAATTCTGGCTTTTCAAGCACTTTGCCCCCACGGGACGCCGAACGGTGACGGTGTGACACAGTACCAAGAACGTTGTAGGAATAATCTCTTTTTTTTTTTTTTACATGCGCCCTTGTTAAAGTTAAATGTCCTTTCTGAATGGTTTATGTGGCTTTTAAGGTCGAAAATCAGTTCGTATGCGACAATTGGAGTTTAAAATTTTTTTTAATGAAGAAGACCAAGATCTAGCATGTGTGTTTGCTTTACTATTACGCCGTGATGAAAATTCGGGTGATGAACGAGCTAGATCTAATTTTTTCAGTTCGGGATTCCAATTCCTCTCTTGGTGAACATGCTATCACCACTTTTAATTTTCTTAGTTTGCTGAAATTGTAATAATGGTTGGGATATTTTTTGCCGAGGTACAGGAATAGGACTGATGTAGTCCATCTGCAACCTGGTCCGTGGGGACAAGTGGTGTGCGCTCTGCGTGTTGCGTGGGTGGAAAGTGTTGAAGAGAAATATATTCACTCAGACCATTGTTCGAGATTCATTTGTTTTTGTTTTGTTTGTTTGTTTGTTTTGTTTTGTGTACACGAAGTCTTTATTTGCATCTTGATAAATAAATTGAATGCAAAATATTAGACTACAAGTTTTTTTGAAGCTTTTTCTTGACCTAATTGTCCACATGTAGGCCTACATTAGGGCGAATCTGTAATACAGAGAAGAACAGTGTGTTTCGACCAAGACGCCATACTGTACATTGTACAGTCATTGTATACTGTGCAGGGCAGTGTGTTAAGCTTTGACGTCTGATTCACAACACAGTGGGAGACCTTGTACATGACCCCAGATCAAGGATCTTCTATTTAGAACCTCCTTGAGTCAGGTATAATGTTGACAATTTAAAAGCAAATTTGCTATAAAGTTTAAATGTCTTATCGAATCAGGTTTATCGTTAGCCACGTTACTTATTTTGACATGATGATTCCGAAAGTAAATCAGCTGGTTTTTTGGGGTTTTTTTTGGTTTTTGCAACGATTTATCATTTCAAAAACGCGCGGCGGCAAACTTCAAAGTGATTTTGCATCCCTCTAGCTCACCTTTCCCAAATCTCACCTAGATACTCGATCTTCACTCGTTTGTGCATGTTTTCATCGCGTTCACACCTGTCTTGGTTTCGTGGCTTTAACATTTTCTTTTGAAACTCACTTACTTAAATACGGTTTATTTTTAGTGGAAAGGTGAAGCACATTCGAGAACTTGCTGGATCACAAATTGTCAGATATGCGTTTAAAGTTAGGCTCTACTTTCACTATTAGTATTTCCCCTCTGCGTCTTAGGCTTGGTGCTATCACATAATAGTATTATTACTGTCAAGTATTTAATTTGATGCAGCATTAGAAAAAAAATGTTTAATATTGGGGTTCAAAATCTCCGCTGTCGAACGCCTTGGCTTGTCTTACAACCACTTTTTCAAAATGAATAAAACTGGCGGCATACTGTAGGCCCCGGTCTGGAGGAATTCTCTATGTCGTTATTTCTTAGTCTTTAAACTTCTGTACAATCGTAGCTCTGCTCCTGGCGTTTTCTGAACGTTCTTGGTGGTGGCAAGATGAAAGAGGAAGACATAGATGCTCAACACTAGCCTCTGCCAGCAAATTTTGTATGTAAGAATATTTGCAAGTCTCGGAGCTGTGTGTTAGTGTATGTATGTGTGTGTGTGTGTGTGTGTGTGTGTGTGTGTGTGTGTGTTTGTATGTGTGTTTGTGTGTTTGTGTGTGTTGTTGTTGTTGTTGCTGTTGTTGTTGTTGTTAAATGGTCTCACAATGTGCATTTTCTGCCGTTCGATTCGTCAGTTATAAGCTCGGCGATGATGGTGCATAGTAGCCTACAGCTTAGAGCCTTCTAAGGTTAGGCGTTATAGAAATTATTATTACTATTATTATTAATTAATCATCATCATCATCTTCATCATCATCATCATCATCATCATCATCATCATCATCATCATCATCATCATCATCATCATCATCATCATCATCATCATTACCATTATCAATAATACTAATTATTATTGTTTTGCAAACAGGTTAGGTCTAATCAAGATGCAACCAAAGACGTTTGTGATTTTAAAAAAGTAGGCTTAAACAGTTTCAGAACAACATGCAAAGAAATGAGCTGAAAGGAAAAAACAGGATCAGGCGAAAGTAGGCTTATGCGTATTTCGCTGTAAAAGTAGAAGCCCGTCTCTCTTTTTTTCATTTTTAAAAAGTAAATAAGCCTCTTTTTTTTCCTTTTGTCAAGTAACAGCATGCAGGGTGCAAGCAAAAGGCTGTCTTAGCAAGAGACATTGCAGCTCTGTGACGCAAGGAGAAGGAATTTCACCAAAGTAAGAGAGTTATTGTGCGATTTACTTGAACATGTCAACACACTCTGCAGTTCGATAAAACGGACAGAACTTGCATACGACGAATCAGACACATTGCACCAAAGATCGTAAGTGTACTTTCTTTGATTGTACTGCACTATTTTTATTTCGTTACGTGTAACATGTGCTTCAACGAATACCTTGGCGTGATTGTACTGATCACAGTATTGATTTTCGATGTTTTTAAAATGTGTTTGTACAGCTTACACGTTACACTAAACTCAATATTTTTCCCTATGCGTTTTTAGGCTCGGGACTGTATTTATAGACTCAATATTTTCCCGTCAGAGATTTCAGACGTAGGACTGTGCTGGTAGCATTTTGAAACAAATCCTCTTCAGTGGAACCCTGATTACACGCATCGATAAATCATATCATATAATCTCTTTGAAGTTGCCACCGCGCGGGATTAAACTCTGCAAGCGTGATTTTAAAAATAATTAGAAATTAGAATCTATGGCAGCTTAAAGCTTATAATTTCATTTTCGGATTTAAGATTTAGTGCGTTATTTCAACTTTCGCAATTTTTAAAAAGATGTTAATTTTGAATCTAATCGAGTCGTGTACCAAGGTCACCCATTGCACGGTGCATCCGACGCCATCAAAGCTTTGATACATTGCACAGTCACTGTGAACTGTACAGTATGGCAGCTTTGTCGAAAGGCACTACTCTTTTCTTTATCGAGATCTATTCTTTAAAATATCTTCGTGCATTGTTAGTCTTCTTTTTGTGTACTCACGTTTTTAGCTAAACTCGCTATTCAAATATCCTCTGTCGTAAAGTTTAAAAATTATGATCGTATTCGGCCGGAAATGGAAATACAATACATGTAGGCTAACTGTTAAATGACAAACTTGGTGGGTTGTTGTTGTTTTTTGCAGGTGATCTTGTGAGTTTGAGATTTGCTTTAATAAAAAGTAGGGGGAGGGGGGTTGGTTAATTTTCTGCCTATTGGGAGAAAGCTTTGCACGTGTTGAGTCTCCTCTATTCGGTTCCTCGTCTCATTCTGATTGCCCTGTCCAACAACTCATTCTTTGTCCCTGTGGGTGAGTGGTTGATTGCTATCAAACTTTTTAATTCTTAAGTACAGTGAGGATCCTGTCACTTTTCACCTTGAAAAAAAAAAACCCACCTGGATAAAAACAGCATCAACAGCTGTATATTTTAGATTGAAAACAGTTCAGCAGCACATGGCAACCATTATAACCTGTCAAGTATGGAAAAATGGGCAGGGGTATGTATACATGTATATTATTATTATTTTGTACAGAAATCCTGACGACCCCCCCTCCCCCCAAAAAGACCAACAACCGAAAACGAAAAGAAATCTCAACTTTAGGGTGATTTGACTGGGCGCGAGTTATTGAAAATCGATACGAAATGTAGCGCATCTGGTCTAGCTGTATTCAATACCGTAAGCTATCAAAGATCATACACCACAAGATGGTTCACTCAGCCATAAAAGTGTCCGCGGAAGTCCACGCATTGCTTCAGATGGCCCTGCAATAGTTGTTTTGAAGCTCTCTTTCGTTTCTTCAGATAAAAAAGAATAGGGAAAAAACCCACTCCTAAACCGTAAAGGTGTTACATGCCACCGAATTAGGACTTTTGGCTCAATGCCGCCTGGGTTGTCATTTCTGTGGTCATGCAGGACGGAACTTATGCTACGTTAGATCCCAGTGGACCAAGGACCCTGAACTTTTAAACCTCCTTACAGTGGGACCGGGGTCAATCGGACGTACGGGACTTACGGTTGACTGCAGTAGCGCGGGGTAGATATTGGACTAAACTGGTACCATTTAATCTCGATGCAACCTCAGACTATTTGTGATAATAAAAACCAATCTCAGAGCAACAATCCCAGACAGCATACAAAATACAGGCAAATCGCTGTCGTCGCAAAGACATGGGAGCATTAGACACATTGATGCAAACCATTGTGCAAAGGTTGGAGAATCTATGTTCGATGGTTAAGGAGATACATGCAATTTGACAATAAGTTACAGTTACACAACGAATTTTTGACCGTACTATAAATCAGAAACACGAAGTTACATTTTTCATTAGTAGGCGTGTTGTAGTTTGCCTTTTTAAGTTTTCAGATAGAGAAAATCGATTTTTTAAATCTCTATGAAAAACCAATTTATACTTCTTTTTTTTCTTAAGTGCCCGAAAACAAAGCACCAAGAGTTTCTGAATGACAGAATGTGCGTTTCCAAAGAGTTAAAAAAGACTCTAAGATTTTTTTTTACCAAAGACCAACCGCAGGAAACGTTGCTTTGACCAAGAATGAGTTTGTCTTCTGTCGTATTAAAATCAATGAGCGAGGGACACACAGAACGGATTACGAAAAGCTCCTGTGTCAAAACAAAGACCGACACAAGTGAGATCCTTTATAGGGTTTGTCTACTACTACCTCAAATGGCTACTACAAACCCACCCACACCTCAAATCCTCTGTACAATATGCTAGAAGACACGGCACCGTTCAAATAATAGTCATGGTGATGTCTGACAGCTTTGGACAAAATCAAAGAAAATGTTTCATCAAATCTTACACCCAGCTCAAAGCATTTGGTGTGAACATAGCCTAAGATTTCACCTGAAAAAAAAGAACGTCCTTACAATAAGTATGTACTTTACCTGACAACAACACTTTTTTTAGAGGCACCAGCCATCCACGCCCTGGTGCTGTTTTAGCCAATACATAGCTACAAGAGGTTTCATGTGTCAAACAGCCCGGAGGGGGGCTCTCGTGGCCTAGAGGTTAAAGTGTTCGCCTCTCATTCAAAGGTCCCAGGGTCGAATCCGGGTAGAGACGGAAACATTTTTAAAATCTAAAGTTGTCTCCTTTTACCTAATTTATTGCTCTCTAAACAATGTCCTGTCGTCTGCTTTCATCTCCACTTTCTGCCCGCACCCCTGACCTCCTTTGCTCCCTCCTCAGGGTTTCTGACTCTTTTTACAGCCTTTCTACTGCTACTCCTTTGTTCCTTCTTACAGCTGTCTTTCAGCCACACCCCTGATCTTATGGTAGGAAAGATCTACACTTAGCCTTCTCGGACAAGGGCGAAAAATCTCGAAGTCTCGTATGCAAGTAACGCACGTTAAAGATCTTTTGGTTGTCTAAAATCGATAAGAGTAGGCTTCGGTCGCCACCGGGGCAAAATTCAAAATTCCCTACCAACTGGAAACGTTTATTGTATACCGTGCGCTCATATGACCTAATGCAGTAGAGGGCGCCTTGAAATACTTACAAAAAACACACACACACAAAAAAGACAGCCCAGACGTTTGTGCAATAGAGAACACAGGGGAAAACCCCATTATATCAAAACAAATTATCAGACTGCAAGGCTGGCTTATGCATCTGTTTAAGTTTAACAGTTGTTTGACATCATTCTTAATCCTTTGGAGGTTCTCGTGGTCTGGAGGTTACAGTGTCCGCCTCTGATTGGGCTCGAAACCTGACAGCGACGAAACATTTTCTTCTTTAAAACCTCTATAAACAAGTTATTTCGTCTCCGAACTGAATTCCACTGTGTTTGCACCTTTATACTGGTTTTCTGAAATAACGTTTTTATAAGTTGTTGAAGTTTGTTGTCATTTTCGAGTATCGTTTTACCTACGTGTTCATTGTCGCTTAGAAGAGTCAGGTGTCAAAACATCATGTTTTTTTCTTTTTCAAAGCAAGTACGAGACCTGTTCGTTTATGTTTTGGTTCGTGATATCATTTTTCTCTTCCTTATTCAAGTTTCGTGAACAAGCTTGAGCAAAGTGTTTGTCCTTCAGCTCTCTTTTACAACCAGTTCTTTTTGTTTTAGTAGGGTTTTACGGCGCTCGCAACTGCATGACGTGGTCATATGAACGCCAAGGGGTGGATGTCAACAGAGAAGTTAGGCTTACTCTGCTCACCTCTCTTGCCTCAACTGCACAAAGTCTGCTTCGACAATCAAGGAACCACGGAAAGAGCAGTTCACAAGAGAGTGACAAACGAAAAGTAGAGGCAAATGACGATAGTGAGGAAAAGGAAAGAAAAAGCAACAGTTCCCCCTTTGTTGCTCCAGCACAGTAGGAGCATGACATTGATAAATCAGTTCATTTACAATTCTACTGGTCATAAAAACATGTTAATATCCCCTTTTGAAATTGTCTGAAGATAACTTCAGTCAGTGGCACTGCGCTGGTGGCGGATTACAACTAGTTCATTACATGTAATTGTAAAAACCTTATTTTTGGTGTATAAAACTGAATAGGAATGGATCAAGACATGATCTTATATTGAAATAATTTTTTTCATTAAGATTCAAATTAATGGGAGCTCTCGTGGTCTAGAGTACGGTGTTTGCCTCTCTTTCAATAGGTCCCGGGTTCGAAACCTTACAGCGATGGAAAGTTTTTGTCAAAAATATTACTTTCTTTTACCTTCTTTCCTGTTCTTTAATCATGTTCTATCGTCTGCTTTCGTCTCTACTTTCTACCACTCTTCCCGCCCCATTGCTCCTTCCTCGGGGCTCCTGACTCTTTCTGCTGCCTTTTTACTGCTACTCTTGGCTGCTTCTTACAGCTGTCTTTCAGCCACTCCCCTAATCTAAGGGTAGGTAAATACTAACACCTAGCCTTCTCGGATAGGGGCAAAAAATATCGGAGTTGCTGTGTGCAAGTGACTCACGTTAAAGATCCTTTGGTGATACTGAAATCGATAAGAGTAGGTTTCGGCCGTCACCCGGGCAAAATTAAAAATTAATTCCTACCAAACTGAAAATGCTTAATATATCCCACATGCTCATATGACCTCATGCAGTTGCCGGGCATCATAAAACACTTACAAAAAAAGAAGAAAAAAAAAGAAACCAGCCTATCAAACAAACAAATACAAACGACTCATGTCTTTTTCATACGACGGCGAAGCGTATAAGTCAGCCAAACCACAGTAAACCATGATGAGACCGGTTGAGCACAGCCAATCAAAACAATCGTTCTTCTGTCTGGGATTTAGGAAAACGTGATCACAACTCACAACACACACACACACACACATACACACACACACACACAGAGAGAGAGAGAGAGAGAGAGAGAGAGAGAGAGAGAGAGAGAGACACACACACACACACACTCAAGACAGACTAGTACTGGGATTGGGGGGGG
>NW_004797483.1:749932-752563 GCF_000002075.1 Aplysia californica | reverse complement strand
GGGGGGGGGGGCAGAGTCATGATATTATTGTCACTACCAATTGCTACCCCGTTTCTGGTCTTTCAAACTTCCTCGTTGTCTTTTCCCAGGAAGATCATTATATCTGAACCCTACAGTCAACAACAGAGGGCATGTTTAACCTCAATGCAGTATGACTCATAGATCCACAGGTCAAGCTAACGTTTGGAAGGACATTTTTTTCTTTTCGAACTGTTACCAAAACAAGTTCGAGATGTAAAAAAAAAAAAAGCGGTTACGTACTGGGTGGTCTGCGGGTGCTCTGTTGTAGTTTGCCCCTTCTTTCCTATATCAAACATATTCTGTAGTGTTTATCTCCTCTCCTTCATTTTTGCGCTTGCTACTCTCTTGTAGCACCGCTTACTTTCGGTACTTATAAGATCTTATTGTGTTGCAAGTGCCGCAAAGTTTACTAAAACTAAAGTAAAAGCTACGCTCTCACGTAGGCCCACACGCTGACCGTGGAGACGCTTTTCCTTGTAAAGCATTTTTATTTAGATCTAGTTGAAAAAGAAAATCAACAGTTGTTTCCTTTCGGCGCCGATATTCTTTCTATGTACAAAAACGTTTTCTCAGAAGAAAAAAAAGATTTCTTCATAGGAAAGCAGAATTTTCCACATCAAGATAACGCATTTCCCTTGAAACTGAACACCTGACGCATTGGTTTGCAAACTCGGGGCAGCTCCAGGATTTGTGCAAGTACTGCAGACACACTGTTTACCAGCCGACAAGTATCCTCCTTACTTGGAAAATTTATTTCTCAGAACCGTGAACTCGTCCAAAAGGCAAGTGAACAAGAGAGTGTGCGCGACTTTTGTCCTGCAGAACGGAACTGTTTCCCGGGGAGTAAAGGGAGTTCACTGCCCTCTTAAGTCCCGGTTACATTCAACAATAAATCGTGTCAAAACTGGTATACGAGAAATGTCCATTTTCTTTATTTAACAGTATTCTGTTTTCACGTTCCAATCTACCGCTCAATGCTCTTACTATTGGGGAGATTCCTTCTCTTAATAGGTGAACATTTCTTTCAAACACCTGTCCACTGAATTCTATAAACTTCCTAAATAGATATTAATCTATAAAATCCCAGTCGATAATTTCTACGGACTTTAGAAAGTTTACGGCTGGAGCAATATCGCTTTTGTTGAGGTGTGACGCAGGCCATATGGGATGCAAAAGGTGTGTGAGAAACGGGAAGTGCTGTGAACAATCCGATTTTCTGCGTAGCGTCGATTTATTTATGTAAATTCATAAAGAAAAGTTTTTTATCCTTGCCTCAATTGTTGTGAAAAAATATGATTAAGTTCAGACAAATTGATATAAACTATGGGTAACATTGATTCACCCGTTAAAGAGATATTTGAGGATCAGTTGCGCCACGAGTTTTTGATCAAACTTTTGTATAATTCGATGTGTGCCACGACATGGCCCTATCGGTCATCTGTCGGACACACGGGTACGCTACGTCCTCGAAGAGTTCAAGATTCATGAAGATGCTTGCATTGCTCTTCCTCTATACGTCCTGCCCTGTGATGTCATCTTGGTAACACTGTACTCATTTGAGGCCTGGGAGTATTTGGCCCTTGGTCCTCTGTCAGATTGCCAGCGAAGACGTGATGCCATACACTAAGCTATTGTCAACGTACAGCCTATTGTTGTCAGCTTCTTTGACTTTTCATCCAGTGGTATAGCTGGAGGTACGTTTGTCTGAAATCTATCTTTGAGAACCTTTCCCTTTGTTATAAGGAGACGGTCATGCCATCACTTTTCTGGAAAGTGTGCATTGATCTACTTCCATAACAAAAGTGTAGAGTTCTTAACGACTTTGGATTAAAGTGATCCTTAACTCACGTCTGTTAGCCTCTTCGCCGTCGCACGCAGGAGATCCCAGTTCCAGTTTCCGGTGGAGTAGAATTGTGTATCGAGTATTCCGGTCTTCCTGATGGGATGTTGTAGATCTACCTCTCTTAGCCTAGGTAGTCCAAATATCTAAATTGTGTCGATGGGGCGGGAATAAATCCACATTAAGACGACATTGCCCTTGCATGTTAACCAAGATACCTTATTTAGACAGTCAATATATACATGTACTGTATATAATGGAATTGGCAATTTTGTGGCGTGGCATTGCCTTGGTCGTATTTGTAGGAAACATTCAGAAAACCTTGACTGCACGTAAAATAATGTAACTGGTTATCTAACCTGCATCAGGAGGACAACTACTTTTTCGGTAAAATTACAAAAAACTGTCACAAAATGCTATAGTATGACAGTTTGTAAGAATATTATAGGTACACCCTCACTTTTTTTTTAACTATTTGGAAGGCAAATGAGAAAACCATATGGAAATATTTCAGGTTGTTTATTTTCAAGATGCCTGCTTTTTCTATAGCAATCACAGCAACAATACATATAAATCAAAGCACAGATGTAAAAATCTCTCTAATTTAAGCCATATATGTACTAGTAGAGAACATCGACCTCAGATTCAGTCTAAGATACTGATTGAGTATCACTCTCGGCCCCGGGCTGATCCTAACAGGAAGGGTCGAAGCTCCAGCCTTCTAAAAGATCTAAATTCATAGATGCAGACCGCTGCATGTAAATATATAT
>NW_004797483.1:740800-747390 GCF_000002075.1 Aplysia californica | reverse complement strand
GCTGTCCCAAGGGTCGAGACACATTCCTCATTTCCATCTCCTCTCTCACACACACGGGGCGAAGCGTCTAATCGTGGGTCTAGAGGAATACATATACTAATTTAAGTGACATTTTGCAAATTTAACAGGGGAAGGAAAAAAAAGCTTTTTCATTTCAAGAGAACGCAACTCTAGGATCCGAAACTCACATGTAGTGTAGAAAAAACAAACACAGGCTCATTTTGTAAATCGTGCTCTATCTCCCATTTTTGATCAAACAAAATGCCATTTAGAATACTTTTCTACAGAACAAAAGTACGAGGAAAACTCTTCTAAAGAGGTACTTAGAATAGTTTTGTTTGTTTTTGGCAGAGCTATTTGAAAAGAAAAGTATTCTAACTTTCGCACTTACGATAGTTATCTTCATTTTCTACCGCCTGTAGCGATTTTTTAATGTGGGAAAAGTATTTAAACCGCCACATAATATAATATTTTTCCTCAAAATGTTTTCTCAAGTAGGATGTAGAATTTTTCTTTGGGCTCTGATGATTTAACATAAGTTGCGTCCCTTGGTGGAAGTTAAGGCCATTGAAAAATCTCCATTCCGACGGACATGTCACTTAGAACAGTTTTCCTCTAGATCTAGACCCGCGATAAATAATGTTTTGGTTTATCACTGCTTCCATTCCTTAATTTTGGAACATCGTCGCAGTCAAATTCAATCTTAGACCGTGATTGACATTGACCTTATAAATTTAAATATATATCTTCAAGAAATCACCGATGAGTAGTATGTACCACACTCGAAACAGTTTCATTGCCACATAAATATCCAGTACTCTCCCCTTCTAGGCCACTTTCATATACAGACAAGGCCACTGAGTGTGTAAGCTTACAATTAAACTGGTAGAGTCTACCTTCATGGCTGCTGTGACTGCCTATTTTCCCCCCTCGACTTTTTACAGTTCTGTAATCACGTCATGACATGAGTATGGGTCCCTGTCTCCTGGCCGCGAAAGGCCAGATGAAGATAGCTAAATGCAAAACCAAGTTGATAATACAATTGTAGTATTAGTATTGTCTTCAGTGTTTCTTTGCCTTCAGTGTGTGTATTCACATCTTTAGTTACATGTTGAGACCATTATTCCCATTGCACGTTTACAAGTTAAAATTACGTTTTGCCCAAAGTGGGGATAAAGATTAATTATTGAGATGTTTTCTCGATTATTTTGGTGGTGAACTGAATATACAATATGGAATTCAGGATTTGGTTTCATTCACATCTCAGTGATGCCACCTCAAATTAAACATTTTGCTGATTATTTTCCTAATGTGGGAAAGCGTTTCGTGTGTGACCTCATTTCTATCTGGTTCTTTGTCTCACTTTGGTTACCCTGTCAAACAGGTCAGCTCATAGAGAGACCAAACGTAGGAGTTACTGTGTCATCAGCGCCACAAGCAGTTAAATGAATGCCGAAAACGCACAAGGGGGCCGCTTCTAAATGATACAGTGGTTGTGTTTTATCTCGTAACCTATGCTAAAAGATTTGACACACAATAGATAATTTTGGCACGTTGAACCTTGACATCTATGTGATGTCTTATGGTAATTCAGGGTTGTGACACTTATAAAGTGCCCTTACAAGTTATCGCCTTCCGTTGACCGCTTCTAGTCCCGGGACACTTCAGTGATCATCAGGGCATGTAGTAGGGTGGTAAAACTAAGCCCTGTCCTCCACACTGAACTACAGAGACCGTTTCTCAACTTTGTACACATTACAAAGTCAAAAATAAATAAATACATGTGTAGTAGGTTGTTTTTGGACGATTCGGAAACGTGCGTATTATGTTGACATGTTTATGGTGTGCAGCAAAGTGTGAGCGAGAACGCACTCCTGCAAGAAGCGGAATTGCGGCAGAGAATACCGTGTACCTAGTGTGAGACGGTTGTGGTTAGTCTGGTTAGACACCGGCCGGTGGTTTGATTTAGTGGACTGTAAAAATTCTTAAAAGATGATGTAGGAGGCGAGAAGTATAGCTCCGTGCCCTAACGTGTGTATAGGTAAGAACCAGCGTTCTTGTTACAACATGCAAATATACAAAATCGATTCAGCTTTAGCGACCTCTCTGCCAGTAATCAGGCCAAAACCTATCGGCAGTTTTAAATCTAAGCTTTTAAAAGTCGCGTCTATCAGAAGAATTCGAAAGTTAGTGTTACGTGAACAGCAAATTTTATTCCAGCTATTTTCCTATTCTATTGAGCGCGCGCGAACGCGGAAGGCACAATTTTGCTTCAAACATACTTAATTCTAAGCTATGCCAAAAAAAACAACAAAATAACACAACATACTAATTATGCAGAAATATACACCTTGTGAATCTGTGACTTTCCTGAAATTTCCTCAGAGCTAAAAGCCCATTATCAATCGTTTTTCGGCTTGGAGACAATAATCGAAGCATTGCAATAGAGGGATCTTGATGTGCGGCCAGACCTTTATTGATAAAACTCCACTGATAGACTGTCTCATCAAAGAGATCCCGGTTTCATTTTGATTCCACTTTTCCCTCCGATGTAGGGGCACCATACGCACAAGCTTCTACTTTTGTTAACCTGGGAAGGTCCAGTTGACCTATAAATTTGCCCATACTCGCTGAGGCATGATCGAAGGATTTATTTTGAGCTTCGACCTACATTTCTCTGGAGATTTAAAAAACAACAACAACCATTGCAGCCTATCTCTTTCTCCCTCCTCACTTCAGCCAGGCTCTCAACTAGACTCCCCGTGCCCTTTAATGTTCTTTAATTTTCAACTCACTTTTTGTTTGTCCTGCACGATGCAGTACACTTTTGTCCTTATAGTATAGGACCAGGAATCAAACGCTTTTCTAGGTAGTTCAAATACAATATTAATGCATATTTGCTCTAAAACGTTTCCATTGCCTGAAAACAACTGAAATGGCTGAGATACGTCTTTAATTATTTGGGTTTTTTTTTTAGCATTTCCCGTCGGCGATGGGGATTTACGTCTTTCTATGCCTCAATTACAATTCAGAATGATTTTACAGCACTCTTTATCTTTCAACAGTCTAACATTAAGTTTGTAGAACATTTTTCCTTACTGGAAAGAGAAGTTGAATATAATGTGATCATCATGCAATGATCTCTAAAAACCTATGTATAGCTGCGACGAGGTTCGTTGGTGTGTTTGGTTGGTTTTTTGTTTGTTTGTTTAAATAAAGAGAAGCACATCGACACAATAATGGTCATTTCGTGCTGGGGAAAGTAAGACAGACAGAAACAGCAGAGGGAAAGTAAAGAAGTAGGACCTACCAGTGGCGCCCTCCAACTGCTCGCGTGAGACGAGAGACTCGCCAGCGAAAACTTTTATGATCAATCACACAGGCTAATGTGTTTCTCACAATTTTATGTCTTGGTCGATGGGCTCGTCTACGGTTTCATACATTATATCAGATGATGAACAGTACATGGTTGCATTTTTGCAAGTTTTCCTCCTTTTTCTTAGTTTCCGTACTGCATAGAAAATGAGAAGAACGATGGCGATGGCGATGACAAGAGGAATGACAGCCCAGATTACAATCACGGTGGTGTTGGATTTGTCTGCTCTGATTTGTTCTTTGCTGTTGTTGAAGAGGCTTATGGTAAGCGTTCGGCGTTTGTGATAGCACTCCGTCTGGTGGGACGCAATACAAGTGCACATGTACGACTCCCCGGGAACGCCCGTCAATTTGAACTTGACAGAGTTGGCGTCCTCAAAAAAATGTCGCCTCTGTTCCTGACCGTTCCTTTCTTGGACCTCTTTCCCAGGCAGTTTGTCGCACGTGACGCTTGTATGAGACACAGGGGGGTTCCCGCCCTCGACCAGACAGGCGAGAGAGATAGGAGCATCGTCGTAAGACGAGATGGAGGACGCTGTGACCTCCTCGCCGCCAGAAGTCATGAACTTGGGCTCTGCTCGCGGGGGCCACCTCAGGGAAAGTTTACTCTCAGCCTGAAGAGGTTTCTCCAACAGGTATCTCGAGTCTGTCTCATCTGCCCCACACGTTAGCAGTGTGTTGTTGTCTGCCTCGGTCACGTTAAATTCAAACGTCGACTCGTACTCGTAAAGACCGTAGCTTTCAGAATAATTGCTGCTCTGTATGCTGGTAGACGTATACTGGGTTGGAAGCACAGAGCTGTGGCCCTTCTTCCAGAAAAACCTGATTTGCGATTTGAACCCCTGTGCCTTACAAGTAACAACAATGGTGCTTTCTCCATTCCGGCAAATGTTGACAGGCCATTTCGGAGACGGGAGTTGGACAATACGGTCCCCTGCTGTGACTTCGATAGATGTGTGTGCTGGCTTGATTACAATATTCTCCATAGCTTCAGGTGACAATCCCGGTGTAATCGTGGCAAAGAATACATACTTACCCGCACGATTTACAAGGGTAGAAGTCTTCCAAGTCGAGGAGAAATACATCGCCCCATCTTCGACGGTCTGCTTATGCGATTGGTCTATAAGTGACTGGTTTATTTTCTCTGAGTGGTCGGACGACATCTCAACTTGTAAGAGCTCAAACGAAGCTTGTGGGTAGACTTTTTTAGTGTTGCACGTGACCTCCACGTGTTTGGGCGCTACTTCTACAGCGTGACACTGAGAACCTTGTGGCTTTAGGTATACCTCCATCTCACAGACGAACAGAGTTTGAGAGTGACCGACACTCTCATTTGTAGCCACAAACTCCACGACCAGTCCTCGGTGCTGGTTATTCACGTGACCTATCTCCAGGTGGCACGTGAATGCGTCGCCGTCCAATCGTCTGTAAGTGGTGTACTCATCGAAAAGGTCAAAGCAAATTGTCTCATCGTGGTAGCAGTAGGAGACTTCTTCGTGCTTGCCCGTGGGGAACTGGAAGCGCCAGGATAGGTCTCTGGGAACAAAAGTAAATACTGTAGATGATTTTTGAGTTCATTAGCAATTACAAAGGGTACAATAGAAAAAAAGAGGTGTCAGGATTTGGCCCTTCTGTGGTACATTATAATTGAAAAACAAACTTTGCACAGACTTGTAACACGTTTATGCTGCCATGATTTCTCCACTACTTGCAGTGATTTCGGGCATGACCTTCTGTGTTGATGGAGGATAATCTTCACAGACTTTGTGGTTCGGATGTTTCGGTGTGAGCAAAATGGAAAACCTCGTAACGAATTGACATCTCTGGTTTTTACCTTGTCTGGTGTTGGCAAGGTTACCATCGTCAGGGAAGTCAATAAATTAGGAATTTCTTTACTTATTTGTGAATATAAATAAAGCAAAATGATTTAAATAAGCACATTGTACACCATTTTGTGTTATTTTGTGAAAATGCTTGTTTTATTTAATCAGTCAGATGACAACTCTGAGTAATCCGACTCCTGAGTGTGGGCAGGGTTTGACGTCTACCAATATTGAGCACTATTATAATTTTGTTGTTGTTGGAAAAAGCACACTGGGCCTTCGTGGAACAGAACGGCTGTAGGACCTGCAGGGTCTCACGTTTGGCAGCTGTGATGCGAAGTCGGTTCTCATAAAGGGGTTTCAGGGGCTGGAGTCTGACGTGGCTCTTCTTCCCAACTGTCTTTGACACGACTGCATTCCATTCCAGCTCTCCATAATGTACCGTACGCGCTGTGGATGGGCCTGTGAGGAACATATCTCTACACAGAGGGCGAGTAGCAAAGGAACGGAAGGTTCGGTAGTATGGTTTGGCGTGTTCTGATACATTCAGTAACATGCCTTTGTGCGATACACACTGCCTGGAAGGGTAATGTATGCGAGTTTTCACGAGTCTGTCGACAAAATTTAGACCTTTGGTGAGGTGGGCTTCGTCCCTGCTTGTCAAGGCCAACCAGGGCCGATAGGGATATGCTACGACGTTCCAGCAAAAAGATCGTTATACTCGATAAAAATGTTCCCCACTTGGGAATAGAACTCAGGTCTCCTGAATGTGACGGCGAAGCTCCTAACCGCTACACCACAGACGCCGTTCTGACAAAGGTGACGTCATCACCGATGGAAACAAACAGATGGAGAGGTTACCAGTAGCTCTACCATGGAGAGGTGGGAAGAACACTATCGGTAACTCTACCATGGAGAGGTGGGAAGAACACTATCGGTAACTCTACCACGGAGAGGTGGGAAGAACACTATCGGTAACTCTACCACGGAGAGGTGGGAAGAACACTATCGGTAACTCTACTTGAATGAGGACGCTGTCACTGACACAGCACTGTGGAGAGCACTAACGCCCTGTCGAAAATGTCAGAAGATCAAGGAACTAAGACGAAAGTATAATTTGGCCCCTACACAGTCGAGCCAATGTCCTACGGTACCGAGAACATTGTCGTATGTACACACATAATTTATATAGCAGGGTGGAGTGAACTTGGAGTCCAAGTCAATCAGTCCGAATACTTAATCCTAAACTAAAGGCCTCTGTACATTAAAACAAATCAATAAAGGATAGCCTTCAAAATGAAATGTTGTTGGGTTCGTTTGTTTGTTGGTGGTGAGTTTTTTTCGGGGTAGGTGATTTAGGGCACTCGAAACTGCATACGGTCATATGAGCGT
>NW_004797483.1:733300-735800 GCF_000002075.1 Aplysia californica | reverse complement strand
TTTCTGTGGGCGTTCCTTTTCGTACACTGGCAAAAACCAGGGGGTAAGCGGGATGGCGGTTTTACGGTGTGTGTGTGTGGGGGGGGGGGGGTACAATGGGGTTTGACTGTACTTGATCAAGACACAGTCTGTTAAACACCTCCCTTCAGCGTCTCGGCGCTTTTTTTTTAATGCAAGCAACTGTGGCTACGAACTACGAACAATCGTCCAAACATCTAAGTAGAGATGTTCCATTTGTCAACTACCTGTTCGGCCGGCATGGGACTGCATTTTAATGCTTTTTTTGTACGCACCATCAACTGGACGTGTCTAATAAGAGAGGAAAAAGACTGGGGGGCTGGGAGAAATATTTAAAAATGTGCTTTGTTATTGTACCATGCATCACTTACAGCTGTGGTATGTGAACCATGCAATGCTTTGCTTGGGGAAAAAAGAATTCCTCACTGCAAGCTATCTAGATTTAATTACAACTAAAGAGTATGACAATTGCACTGGAGGAGGACTCACAAAGCCAAGCTTTTTGCTCACAGAAGCACTGGGTTTGTATGAAGCTACGTAATTTCGGGCGCGCGTGCAGATTTGGCAGGGCACGTTATGGCAGCACTTTCTATCAAAATTACGGAGTCGTTTGTTTTAGTAGGAGGTTTACGGCACTTGCAACACAACAAAATCATATCAGTGCCTGCAGATTAGAAGTGTTATTAGAGAGTAACAGACATAAAAAGAAGAAGGAAATACAAGGACGACAGTAGATGTTTGATAGGAATGAAGGAGCAAACCACATCAGATATCTGCCAACCACCCGCAATAATTGAATCTTCCGTGCAGCCGCAAGTTGAAAAGTTCAGACTTCACTTGCCTAACATCTGATGATGTCACCGATCTCTTTTTTACGATGAGGGTACACCGTGAACTGCGACTGACAAATTATAATAACGCCCTCCCCCATCCCAAAAAATCACACAAAAAATGTTTTACATTTAAAAATAAAAAATAAAATTAGTTAATTGATAAATAAATTTAAAAAAATAAATAAATATATCAAACAAAGTAAAATAAAACCCAAACAAGTGAGGAAAAAAGCAAAACTAAACCACTGCAGATTTGATTTGGTGCTCAAGTTCAACAAAACTTCAGCTCCACATTTCTATTAAAGTGCCGTAAAAAATTCGAGGCGCAATTTATAATCATAATTTCCTTAACCATCGAACATAGATTCTCCAGCTTTTGCACAATGAATTATATCATTTTGTCTTTACAGATCAACGTTTTTTGTAAAAACCTTTTAGCTTTATTTAAGAAAATGCCTTAATATTATTATAATAAACACTAATTTTTAAAATCCCAATGGTTGGTTTCTACAGATTTTAAAAGGTTTACATCACATGAGATGAGAAAATATATATCACTTTTAATTGCAAATCTGTCCTTTGTTCTAAACGCGGCATTATGCGTATTGAAGACATGTTTTACAAGCCTTTTACTTTTAGTTTTAGTGCAAAAAATTAAAAAGTATTCAATGTAAAATTAGGTTTTTGTTACAAGTTTTGCCACTGAAGAGTGTCATTGGTTAGCAGTGACGTAGGCCATACGCGTATGCAAATAAAATGTGTGTGAGAAACGGAAAGTACTGTGAAAATACCCATTTCCGGGTGACGGAGATTTGCAGTATCAAATAAAAAAAAAAAATGAAGAACAGTATTTTAAAGTAGCCTCAATTGTTGTGGAAAAATATAATTAAGACAAATTGATACAAACTGTATCAATTGATAAAAACAATCAGGAAACGACAAATGCAGTTTTTGGAACACATGAATAGACATAGATCTAAGGGTCTTGAACATCTTGCTCTCACTGGCAAAATTGAGGGGAAGCGAGGCAGGGGAAGGCCCAGAACAACATACTTGGGAAACCTAAATAAATGGGTAACAGGGAAAGATCAGGGAAACATGGCTTTTTTTAAGAGCATCCGAGCAAAGGAATGAATGGAGAACCATGATCGCCGATGTCTTTCGCAGATCTGGCGCTGGATGGTGAAGATACAAACTGATGTGCAAAGTAAGGGGGGGGGGGGCATTGATTCGTCCATTAAAAAAATTTGAAGGTAAGTTGCGCAAATAATTTATGACCGCACTATAGATCTAGTGCGTAAACTCGAACCCCTTATTCCTCAAGTCCAAATCTGCCTATTCTTTACTACTAGTGTAACTACATGTACAAGCAGATCTCTGTCTCAGTTACGCACTGTGGAAATAGAAGTTACCGAAGTAAACAATACCGCTAGCTCGGCACGTTATAACAGCGCGCACCACGGGCAGAGACAGAGACCTGGCGATGTTAAAAGGTCTGTGGTGCGGGTCTGCACAAGAGAGTGGAGTAAGTCTGTTAACACACTGGCTGCACCAAGGACCTTAGAATTCTCTTTATTATATAACCTCCTTGGGCTTCGCGATTTGTTTCGTCTCGCTGTCTTGGGTATTCTCGGCAAAATAAAGATCGG
>NW_004797483.1:731932-733092 GCF_000002075.1 Aplysia californica | reverse complement strand
AGAAGAAGAAGAAGAAGAAGAAGAAGAAGAAGAAGAAGAAGAAGAAGAAGAAGAAGAAGAAGAAGAAGAAGAAGAAGAAGAAGAAGAAGAAGAAGAGGGAGCAGGAGGATGAAAATGAAACAGGGAAGGAGGAGGAAGGAGACGATGATAAGGATGAGGAGGAGGAGGAGGAGGAGGAGAAAGAGGAAGACGTAGATAAGGAAGAGGAGGATGGGGAGGATGAACTCACCTCAAGTTGTGCCTGATGCTTGTACTGTGGGTGATGTTGTACGGTTGTCCCTCCTCTGCGGGCGGACACTTCGGTGGCTTCCCATGGCTGGTGACAAACAACACCAGGAGACACACAGCTGCCAGTGACCACTTCATATCCGACGTCAGCTCTTTCGATCTCTTTCTCTTTTTCACTTTTGAAAAATTAATAAAGCAGTAGACCTATTTCGATTCGAACTTCTTTTTCCCACTTGTCTCGGGGTTTTTTGTGCCTGTTGTTCTTCTTTTATTTTTCTTAACGTGCGGGAGTCTATCGGTATCTTCACTTCTATAGTAGGCCCTATAGTAATTCAAATATATTTGTAAAAAAATCTTTTCGTGAATTTTATGCAGCACTCCTTAGTCAAGGTCCATACAACACTCTATGTTTGACCTTTTTCCACCTAAATACACACCCACAATAATAATATGATGTTCTTTCGCAAGCTAGACAGATTTTCTTTACACTTTCCATGCATGTCTGAAGTAAGGTTGGATTGACCTGAAAACTTGGAATCAGCCCACAGATGATCAGTGCAGAAAGCGCTGTGTGAGAGAGGTGAAGTGTGCGTAACTGCAGATCTAAAATAAATGTTAAATATTAGATCTTCACGATACGAACAGACGCGATAGCAGACAGCGCTGGGAATCGCCGCACGACTGGCACACATATCGTCTAGCTAGATCTAAGTCAAGGAACGAATCGTGTAGGCCTACTTTGGTAGCTGTTTCGGTTTCGTGCCGTGGCCAATAGATTAGGAGAAACAGGCTTTGCCACCGCCAACCCCACACCGTCCCACAGAGACGCTACGCTGCTAAAAGTGCTAGCCGCTAGCTTACTGAATGTAAGTGATGTCGTTCCGCGCAGATGTTCTCATTGCTGGTTTTCATGAAATACAAATATATATATA
>NW_004797483.1:729033-731593 GCF_000002075.1 Aplysia californica | reverse complement strand
TCTCTCTCTCTCTCTCTCCCTCCACACACACAAACAAAACACGTTTGAAACCAGGAAAATGGACTCACCTGCATCTTTATACAATAAGTACGTAATGTGTGTGCTTCTGTACTCATATTGAGCACTTTGGTTGGTTGAACGGTGCATCCTTTACGATGAACCAGTCATAATTAAAATATCAACTACAGGATGCAAAAATAAAAAATTCTGCTGGTTGATCAGGTCCCAGTTTCGTGAACGTTAATTTGCTTCATGTAATAGTAATAGTAATATAGAACTAAAGTAAGCGAATTTCAAATAAGTATTCTCCACGATACATTGCTGCATTGAAGAACAAACATTAGATTCCAATTCAAAACTATCACAATTCACTGACACAATGCAACGACGCTTGCTTCTTTGTTTGTCTGGTCTCCACATACAGAACACCCAGTGAACACAGAACGCACGGATGAGATCACTAACAGTCAACACGCTCAATACTGCATTTAAGTGCGCACACACAGTCTTAACGCATTGACATCATCATCATAATGAGTAAGACGGTTTCTCCAAATAGCCCACAGAGGGAGGAGGAAAAGAAAGGGTTGGGGGAGGGGGGGGGGTGCTCAGTCTACGCTTTGGCCTGGAACCGTGAGGGTGTGCAAATTTGATGTTAATAATCAACAGTCAAGTGCGCGATGTTTAATCACGTGTCCCTGAGCGGCTTCAGCCCCCGAGCCCAATAGAACCATCAATTTCTTTGTCTCGGCCTTGAGCCATGCAAGGTCAAGACCCCAGTAATGTTCACTCTTTGGGAACTTAAGTGCCAGGGCTTAATTAATGAACAAACCAATGAAATTTCACTCTCCCTAACGAAAGGAACGCTGGCCAGATTGTTATTAGTTAGAACTCAGACAACATATCACTTTTCGAGCTATTATGCCTCATAAGTTTCGTTTGGGTTTTCCGCTTTTTATCGGAATACATTATTATGTTTTCTCACTTTAAAAATTGGCGTGAAATACATGTATTTTGTTTTGATTTTGGTCAGAGAAATAACTTTTTGGTGAAGAAAACCAGGTGGAACTGAAGCTGTAAAACCCCACCCCACAAGACGCCACTGCTCCAGACTTCAGAAAGTGAACGTTACGCTACACTAAGTTACCTTACAGTCGAGAGTACGTTCTCAACCGAGTGTGATATACTAAGGATTTACTGAAGTACTCATAGTCTTGCGGTGTACAATGCCCTTCGGCCTTGAGGGTGAAGGAAAGCATCATCAACAAGGGACGTGGTTATAGTATTGTGACGTCACATGTACCTAATCTCGCTCCCTTCACAATTACATCAAGGTACTATGTAGGCGTAATATTACTCGTATGCGCGTTGATCGATCTACATAATTGCATTTTTACGTGAAGTATCACAAGTGAGTGTCAAAAGTGCCGTGAAACATCTGACGATTCTCGTGCCAATATAGCATAAATTATATATGGGGTAACATATACAGTGGAATCCTGTTATAAAGAGAGGGAGGGGACCAGAGCAAAATGTCCGTTATAGCAGGATTCTCGCTATAAGGGATCCAGTAATAAATTCAAGAGAAACTGTAAAGTAGACCTAATCTATGAGTTTAGTGTTCTGTTTATTTCCTTTTGCTATCTCCCCTGATGATGATTTTGTTTCAACATGACCTCTAGGTCTTACTTGATTAAAAATCGAATTAGTTCTAAGCTCCTTGCCCCCACACCACCCCACCACACCCTGTGGCACATTCTGTCTGCTTGCGCACGTCACTCATTCGCTCCATCCTTCCCATTGCTGTGACCTCCCCAACCCCACATCGGAGAAGTGAGAGGCATGGTAGGCCTTGATATTTAAACTTGGCTTACGCTGGCCTATCACGCGATGCGTTCTGTTTCTCAACTGGCGAGGTTTTGCATGTATGATTGGCCTATGCACTGTGCACAGCAGCAGCAATATTCCGCTATAACCGACTCGCATGTTTGTCTGATAGCGCTATAGCAGTATTTTATTTACAAATGTAAAGAGGAGAAAAAAACGGGGTTTTTGAATAGTGCCTTTATAACAGACTTCTCGTTTTTTCGGACTCGTTATAAGTGGACTCCACTGTAATTATATATGTGTCACGACGCGGTGGAATCAGTCGATCCTCAGTTTTGGGGCTTGTGAATTTATTGGTATCGTCTTAAAGCTTGTTCTCCTTTCTTGTCTTCGACGAAAAAAAATACCCATCTATCTTGAACAGAAGTCGAGTTATTCGAAATTAGAGGAGATGGGAGTCGCCTGGTTTCAGAAGTTTAATTGGCAAGAAAATGGCCGCCAAAGTTTGGGGACTTACAAAGCTTGGGAGTCTCTGGAAACTGAAAACTTAAATTTTTTGGAGGCCTTAAATCAACGTTTTAAAAAAAGTAAAATCTACCAAGAAATGTGTTTTGAAATGGACATAAAAGATGCTGAGCCTTAAAAAAATGTGATTAAAATTGTCAAACCATTTTCTTCGATTTCATTATTATGACGAGCGCCCGATTTCACCACGATCCCTCATATATATATA
>NW_004797483.1:712972-725948 GCF_000002075.1 Aplysia californica | reverse complement strand
TACTAAAAATCTGCGAGTCTTGAACAGAAAGCTAAAATATAGAGATCTAATTTACTGTCACCAATCCAATGAAACGCGAACCCTTAGGCCCCAAGTTCCATAACACGCTTACAAGTTATGACGGTTCCCGATTTCACACAAGGCCTGCATCAACGCACACTTTACTTTGCAGAGAGCTGTAGTAGTAATCAAAATTCTAAACATTAAACATTTGCTTCCAGTTTTTTTTTTTTTTTTTTTTTTTTTTTTGGGGGGGGGTTGTCCTCTGGTGTTGCGTCCAGCCCTCCCCCCATCCCCGAGTGCGTCTTTTTAAAAAAATCAGTTATCTCCCCCCATTCCGGAGTCCTGTACTTCACAGCGCCCAGAACGCGCGCAGGTTCATTGACCGGTCAAAATGACGAGCCCGACAAGAACTTGAACTTTCTTTTGTTTGTTTGTTTTAGTAAAGGTTTTACGGCGCTCGCAACTGCATGGTCATATGAGCGCCAGAAGATTAGAGGTGTTACAAGAGAGTAACAAACACAAAAAAGAAGAAGGGGAGATAAGGACGACAGATATTTGATAGGAAAGAAGAAGCAAACCACACCAGAGCACCCGCCACCCACCCACTTGAACTTTCTTCTCTTTTTTTTTTTTGGGTTGCCCCCACAAGTGACAGCACAGTGACAAATATTGATTTATTTCATGGCGACACCACGTTTGAAATGCCGAACCTGCATGTTACAATAATTGTTGGGTTGTCAGACAATTACCGACAAATTTCTGGGTGGTAACGAAAGCGAAAGTAGATCTTGATTTTCCAGTCAGTCGAGCCATGGTGACACAATTCCGCTTGCCGCCAAAGCTGCCAGTTGGCGTGAAGCGTACTTTCAGAGCCGAATTAATATCCCAATCGCGACCGGCAGAAATGAACTTAAAGACGTTATTGGATTTGGTTTTCAAATATTCGAGATCTTTTATGTATTTTCCCGGGTCTCAGCGATGTTTTTTAAAATTCGCGGGGCCTGGCAGTCACCCTGCTCCCAACAGCTCTCTTTCTGATTGGCCCGCTGTCGTGGTAGCAGAGTTTAGCGGGGGAAATGGCGGTAGAGGTAATCCGCTAAATAGCGTAATGTTGAGACCCATGGTATATAGTATATAGTACTGTGAAAGTGGCGAAAAACGATGAGTACAAATTTTGCGTGAGGGTCTAAATCTATACATATCAAACTGAAGAATTTACAAAATTAAGAAAAGTGTTACGTTTTCAGTTTAGTTTCAGTAAAAGTTTTACGCCACTTGTAATACAATTAGGTCATAGAAGTGCCGAAGATAAGAGGTGTTACTTGAGAGAAACATACAAAGAAAATAAAGATAGATTAAAAGGACAAAGGGTGTTTGATGAGAAAGAAGGATAAAAACAAAACAAAAACAAGAGCACCCGCCAGCCACACGGAAAGTGTTTGAATACTGCCTTGCCTTACTTGAATACTTGAATGTAGAACTGGGGTCTTAGGAAGACGGGGTGCTTCATGCTTCCTCGCCCCTCTTCATAAGTTAATGGTCCATTTCAGTGTGGGCAGGCTGATTGTCTCCACCATCAGCTAGTCGTTGCAGCGTCTGATGGAGTCACGCAGGCTGCTCTTCCAGCCTTCACCAGGCTGTACTCCTTTCTCAAACACAATCTCCTTCGTGAAGGAGTCCTCTTCACGGCTGCCGGCAAGGTGATCTCGGACAAGGGCTATTACAGTTGGAGGATCAAGGGTAAGAACTCACTCTATGTTTGAGAAGCCAGCTAGCTTATTTGCTCCAACATTTCCTTTGACTCCTGCACGTCCTGGGTAGAAGATCCACTGCAAACGTCTGATTTTGCTGTCTTGGATTGTCTTAAACCAATCTGCATAGAGGCTGCCGGCCAGGATCTTATCAAGTGTACTCATTGAGTCTGTAACAAAGGTAGCCTGCTGGTTTCCATTAGTGCGAAGCCACTTCAGAGCCTCAGTGATGGCCTTGATCTCCATGAACATGATTGATGTAGTGAGGCCCGTTGCCCCAGATGGTTCCTGGATTGTTACTCCTTGGCAAGAAGCTGTGTAAAAGCCCAGCCTGATTTGATCCCACGCTGAACAGAGCCATCAGTCAAGATGATGGTTTCATCCCCTCTGCAGTTTTCTTCAATTACCGTCTGGATTTCAGTATGTGTTGCTCCTTCGGGCCATTCACGACATTCACGCCCTAATGTAGCAGTCATGAACCTGTTTTTCACCTCGTCCGGAAGCTGTACCCATGTCTCCCCTCGTCCGATTGCCTCCACAGTGAGGCCACACTCTCCACCAATGGTTTGCACGGCTTGGGTCATCCACTCAGTGTCGCGTTTGAGTCTTGGGTTAGTCTGACGACCTACTTTGTCTCGAAGAGGATATTATGGATCTGTGCAGACTTTTAGATAAGCTTTGACCAGTGCGAGCTTGTGATTTTCGTTCATGCCCGGTAGGCCTAGCACACATCGCATTGAAGCAGCTGATGTACCTTTTGTGCAACCGAGTATGGCTCTCATTCCTTCGTTCTGGATCACGCCCAGGCTTCTAAGTTGCTTCTTGGACAGTGTCAGCAGACCAAAACCATAATCTACAGGAGACAAGACAAGCATGTCAAAGAGCAGCACCTTGTCTCTCGCTATCACCTTCACTGCATTCAGCCCTTTTCTGGCCTTTATAATGATTTTCGATATGTCCTCCTTTCCGCTCAATGTCCTGTCAAACACTATTCCGAGATAGCGCAATGTTTCTTCTCTTTTGGTTGTCTGGCCTTTGATGTAGACATCTGGAAGCTGGGCTTTCACTGCTCGTTTGTTGAGGGAGCACCAAAGTAGTGTCGCTTTTCCAGGATGGATTTTGCCTTTATTTGCTTCACACCATGCTCCACTCCTATCAAGCTCTTTCTGTATACTGTTGGCGGTCAGCAGTCTGTCTTTCCCTGTGCGGTATGCCAGACCGTTATCCGCAAAGCTTAGTGTCCTGCCAGGGCCTTTCAATTGGTTAGAAGTGATTCCTACTGCATACACGTTGAACAAAACAGGTGATAGGGCAGAGCCTTGAGGTAAGCCTGGTGTGATCGTGCAAGCGTTCGATGCCCACGAGCCAAGTCTCATAGCAACCCTCCTCTTCAACATTGCTTCCTAAATCTAGATAATCAAAGCTGGGGTGATTCTCTAGTTGACTAGTCCTCATCAGTATCTCATATTGTACCCTGTTGTATGCGTCTTCTAAGTCCAATGCAACCACTACTGGGAAAGTGATTAAACGTTTATCTTTTCAGTAAGCTTTACAGCACTTGCACTTGCAACATAAAAATAGAATATTGAAGTGCTGAAGATGAGAAATATTACTATTACAAGAGACTAACAAACACAAACAAGAAGGAGGAGAGATGAGGACGAAAGATGTTTGATAGGAAAGAATGAGCAAACAACAGGAGCACCCGTCAACCATACACAGAAAGTGTTTAAATTAGTTCATTTAATTAACAAACGACACAAGACCATTGTGAACGGGGTGCTTAAAGGAAAGATGTTGAGCAGGAGAGCCAGAAAAAGGCAAAGAATAACATGGGTGGACAACATAGGAAAAAGGACTGGCCTGGATATGGCAGAATGTGCAACTGCAGCTCGCGACCATGAAAGACGGAGGGTCATTACACGTCAACCTCTGAGTCAGAGATGACACCTCCAGGTAATTAACAAACCCATACAAGGACTTAACATCGACAGAAGGCAAGCCGAGCTGGGGAACAGATTTGGACTAACAGCAACAAAAATTAACAATGTAAGAAGAGATGTATAGCAGAGGTAGACCCTACTTGAGCAACAGTAAGCAACCATTTGAATTAGAGAGAAAGAGTCTGAATGCTCCATATCCGTGTCTTGGGGGAGGGGGGGGGGGCAATGATTAGATTCTTTGCTTCATACTCTTTAAAAAACCAGTTGATTCCCAAATGCAGTTTCATAGAGGATCTCCATATTTCAGCATGGAAGTGTCCAGCACAGACTGTTTGGCCCTTATAGGCAGGAATGAGGCAGCTCGCCTCTGGCAGATTAATATTTTGTCAACATGGGCAATAAAGATATCAAAATCTACATTTAAAAAACCCCAGCAGCATTCTAAAAAAACTAAATCAAGTACAACTCAAAGACTTTTTTCCTTTTTGTACAAATTTTAATCCATGTCAATGGAGACAAAAACGTATTCAATACCGACTCCCAAACTGTGTCAGACAGGGGCAATGCAGAATTTTGGAATTCTGGAAATTTCTGGAGAAATTCTGAAAAGCAGTGCCGGCTATAACATGCAGCAGCATTGGGACCAGTGGTAGTCCCAGTTCCCGCGATGCCAGTGATGAGAAGAACAATGAGTGGCGTGACAGTCACTGAGTGAGGGCAAACTTAAGTGACTCATTCAACTTTTGCAGCCACCCTTGCCTACATGTCTCAGATCTTTTACATGTTAACAAGGAAAAGAAAATGTCTCTTTTAAGCTGCTGGTTATATGAAAATGACAAAACGGTTACAGTTACAGTATTACTCCGTTTTTGATTCAGAAAGTCCACTGGTGAGGGCATCAAATGAACAGAGTATAGCACAAGAAACATCTGTGGGTGAAATGCTCAATACAAGGAATGGAACCAAGCAGCTTCACATAATGTTACACTCCCCCCCCCCCCCCAAGGCATGATATATTTACAATATTTCCCTTAGCAACAAGTACACACCCTCTGGGTCTAGTATTTACAAATACATATTTACAAACTTACACAGATTGGTCAATAAGAAATGATACAAAAAACATTTATGTTTGGATACTTCAGATGGCAAGAGCCTCTCTATATATACAATTGCGAACGCACACATCAGACATCTGTCTCACTGGTGTAAACATGCAGAAAAGAAACTCCTACTTTTTGTACTGACCAAAAAACAAACTCTCAGTCAGTAGTATCACAGGCTCCTTAAGGCCGCAGTTTCAAACATAAATCTGCAGCCGGAACAAAAACAATGAAGATTCCATCAGACCTACCAGCCCCTGAGAAGCGGAATGAGGGACCCTCGGTCTACTAATGACGAGTGAGCTGATATACGTTTTACGAAAACTGACTTTAAAAATACGAAAAAAGAACTGAGTGAAGTCAGCATTTAAAAGCTTGTACTTAAGTCCATCCGAGTCACTATTAATAATAATCAGAATAATAGTTCCTCCATCATGAACTGAAGATGACCTTTAACTTCAAAGAAGGAAGAGAAGCTATAGACCTTGTTAGCTACTACAGGCTCTGTTGCCATGTTAAGTTCGCGTTACGTCTCTCATTTGTCTCACGACATGGTGGAATCAGGTGCTCATCAATTTTTGGGCACATTGAGTTGTTGGTATCATCTTAAAGCTTGTTTACTTATTTTGCTTTTGGTGAAAAAATATACCCATCTTTCTTCAACAGAAGAAGAGGAATTTGCAGCTGAAGGAGATGGGGGTCACCCGGAGTCAAGAGGTAAAAAAAATTAGCATAAAAATAGCCACCAAAGTTGTGAGTCTTCAAAAGTTTCAGTGTCCTTGGAAACGGCAAAATTACATTTTTTGTGCCTTTGATCAACGTTTTTTGGTAAAATTCA
Organism: Aplysia californica; assembly: GCF_000002075.1. Taxonomy (NCBI): domain Eukaryota; kingdom Metazoa; phylum Mollusca; class Gastropoda; order Aplysiida; family Aplysiidae; genus Aplysia; species Aplysia californica. The sequence goes on along the minus strand of NW_004797483.1, from coordinate 720,310 downwards.
CACAAATGTGTAAATGGGCTTTAAAGCGTTGAGCCAAAAATGATTAAAAAAAAAGATAAATAACGTTCGCCGGTTTCTTTGATTTTATGATTTTGACAAGCACCCGATTTCACCACAATGCCACATATTATATAACGCACAAATACTGTTGTTTTATGTTATCCAAGGTACCCAATATCTCTCTAAACTCTTTCCATGAACTATGTAAACATTAGTCCTCCCTCTCTATTAATACAAAATTCAGGACAACTGGTATAAAAATCATGGAACACATATGGTCTTATGAACTGTAAAGAAAGTTATCAAGCACATGCTCTTGTCTGTCTGTGAATTATGATGTACATTAATAATTTTCTTATCCTCTCCCAAAGGAACAAAACATTACAATAAGCAAATACCAATGCATTTTTCTCAGAGCCTTCTTGCATCAAAGACTCAATTCTTTTTATCAGTGAAGGGGGAAAAACACAGATTTGCAAAACAAGCAAAAACTCCCTCAAAAAGAGCAGCGAAGCGAGACACTTTCAATAGGCTAAAAAACAAAGATTGAATCTAAGAATTCTGAATTTCCCGGGGGGGGGGGGGGGGGGGGGGGGGGGGGGGGAGGGGAAATTTTTTTATTTCTCTCCCCCGGGGAAACCAGGATGAAACTATCAGGTAAAAATATAACAAAAAGAAAGCATGCATGAAATGACTTTAACAACGTCAACAACATTTCTGGAGTCCTGATTTGCTCAGATCACGGAGCCTCTTTTCTTGCAGGTGAACGCAAAGAAGAAGGATAACAGACAAAAGGCCCTTACATCATCAGCCAAAGAGAAAAAAAGCTACCCCTTGCCTTCAGCATTGAGAAACCCTAAAAAGCGCATAAAAGCAAAATTTAACAGCTAATCATAAGGGAAGGTGAAAACCCACTGACAGCAATAGAGAGGCCTGAGAGTAAAGAAGAAAGTAAAAGGGAGCTTATTCTTAGTGTACACTGCACTGCAAGAGGACAGACTGTCGCCTTGCAGAAAAAAAACCTAAAGATAATATTCTTGTTAATTCTATCCAACAGTCTGGCATGCACATGGCGAAATCGGAGGGACGTGGGAATATTTCGTTATGTACGAATTTTGCTAGGCAAATGTTTAGTTAAATACAAAGAATATAAATGTATTGAAAAAAAATTCAGGAAATGAAAATCTGTTTGCCATGAGCGTGTTTCGCTATGTGCATGCTACACTGTATATATAAATACTGTTGTTTTATGTTATTTGAGGTACCCGCTCCCTCTCCAAACTCTGGCCAAGTGCTATGTACATATTATTATCTTTCATCCCTGTATCGGACACAAAAAGCAAGCACTCCTCTGCTCACAAACCACTTCCGTTCCTAACTTTTTTTTTACATGCCAAATTTGTACACACGTCTGAACAGCTACTCAGGGCATTTCCCCTTTGAGTCAGTGTGCCAAAATATGTCTTTGTACAATAACATAAAATGAAAACAATTCACGCAATCCACAGTGAAATATCTTAGGCGCAATCTTAGACTTTAATATACGTCTCAAAGTAGCAGTTCTGTTCAAGATCCAGAGATTGTCATTCAAACGTAACATACTTTCACTGGTCAGTCTGATGCAACAGGATGACAGAATTGCCAAAAAGGGCACGAGTGCCGCTCCCATATTGAGAGAAACTCTCCGTCTTTTCCATTTTGCCAGCCTTTGAAAGTAACATTCAAGGTAGATTTGTCTCTATGGCAATCAACATACTATGGTAACAACATCATCATCATCATTGCCTTTCTCACCCTGCACCAGGGTACAGGCCACGGAAAAACACTTTCCACTTTTCTCTATCCTAGGCTAGCCTCTTGATGTTATTTCAAGTCTTTTCACTTTTCTGTACACCAAGTTCTATAATTCTTCAGGTAACATAGAGGAAAAGAATTACCCTACTTGGCAAAGCCTAACACAAGATTTGGTGACCAACTAAATGACCCTCCATCTTTTCAAAAAGCACCATCTGTCTTAGTTGAGATCTTGTCCCTCCAACAGCTTGTCACTATGGAGCCCAGGGCACCTGTATAAATATGTTAGGCAGATGGGACCAGGGCTCAAACAGGGGGTTATCCCCTTCACTTTCACTGATAACTCTTTTGAGATGGGGCTGCAAAAGGTGGGGGGAAAAAAGGGGAGGGGGGGAGAATAACTGTCATAAAAATTCGTAATCCTCACTAATGACAACAGAGTAATGGAAGTGTACAGGATGACTGGAGAATTGTTTCGCTACTACCTTAAGAAATTAATATCTGTAAGGTAACATTTCCTCTGGTAAAGTGTATGGGTTTAACTTATTATCCCTATGAATACTATTAGATTTTTAAAGAGGTGGGAACCTCCAAATATAATGTCCGTCTCCGAATGGACCCAGCCAGATGGGTTGAGTCCACAAAAACGACTTGAGTTCAAGAACACATAGTCTGGGATTTGAACCAGGAGCGTCTGCTCCGTTGTCCAGCATGAAGACAACTGAGCTAACGAAGCGCCCGTCATTTCTTCTGTTTGATGGTGCCAAAAGAACTTATACATAAGAGCAAATACTTTCTAGTTTACACGGCAGCCTGTGAGTGAAATCAAGCCAGGAACCCTCTCGGGCACAGCGGCAAAGGTGTTAAAGTATTTCCGGGATATTGAAGTCGTCCATGAAGTTCTGGGTGGGCTGTCCCATCTGGCCCATGGCCGAGCCCTGCATGGCCTGCTGACCCCCAGGGCCCATCACTCCGCCTGGCTGGTTCTGGGGCGTCCCGCCTCGCATGTGCTGCTGTTGCATGAGCAGCTGCTGCTGCTGCTGTTGTTGGCGCAGCTGCTGTTGACGGGACAAACATGAAATGTCACTTAAAATAGAAACATATCGACGCAATGATAAGGATAAAGCTCTTTCAAGGCAGACTGGGGAGATGAAGGAGGTTTTAGGGGTTAATGAGAGACGTAAATAATCAATAACCTGCACAAAAAATATCAATTGAAAAGAGGGTTTAGAACAACAAACAGCACACACAAACAAAAAAGAAAAGATAAAAATTACCTCCAAAGTAAATTTCAGGTATTTTGGCAAAATAACAGGAAGATTAAAGGCAAAAAAGAGAAAAAAAACAATGAACACTAGCCGAGTACAAATTCTTGCCATCTGACAAAGCATGCTTCTATTAATAATATTTCGTAATTATATTTCAAAAACTAAAAACTAAAAATCATAATATGTGTGTGTGTGTGTGTGCATGTGTGTACGAGTGAGTGAGTATGTGAGTGCGTGTGTGCGCGCGCGCGTGCGTGCGCGCACGTGCATACACGAGAGTGCATAGTATTGAAGATACGAGGTGTGTGTGTTCAGTTTTTTTTTGTAACACTTCTGAACTGTCGTTCAAGGCACCCATCAATCAGTAATGAAAGTGTATTTTGAGCCCAGAACACCAGCAGTCAGAAACCATGTCTTGGTTTCACCAATCACGGATTTAAAAATCGTGCAAGCCAAAATTAATTACTGAAAAATCTTCATAGACGGCCTTTAAGGCAGAGCAAAAAGTAACAATGGGAGAAGGCCTGTACCGAGTGCCGGAGTTGGGAGGACTGAAGGGAGCACGGGGCCTAGTGATGTTGGAAATCAGGCAATCGAAGTAACATGCACTCAGTGTTGATTTTTTTTAAATGCTCAATCACAAATCCAGTTTTAATCGTCGGTGGTTTCATACGGTGAGAAGCTATCACGATGATATAAGGCTTCCAACATAATTCAGCACGCTGCACACTTTCCTAATAACAAGAATTTGGTCCCCAGATTTTATTCTTCGGTATCGCGACAAGCCGTTCAAGTGTATTTTAAAATAGTTTGATTTTGTTTTTATCCACCCCCCCCCCCCCGGCTTACCCCTGAAGAATTGTCCTTCGCTATTGATCGGGGTTAAAAGATGCTTGGGCGCACAGAACAGACCAGAAGCCAAATCTGAACTGGACTATTCCTGGTGACCACGACAAACGCCACTCGCTGACACGTGCGATACTCATACGAGGTCATGTCACCTTGCGGTACTCACACTCATATCACGTGACGCGAGCACGCGGTGGAAGACAGAAGACGCGCACTTTCAGTTGTTCGGCCATGAAAACGGGAGACAACTAAAACGAGCGAACCTTGTCTTAACTCTATCCGGGCGCCCTGGGGTCATTTTGTAACCCCGGGGTTGTATTCTTCACATTTTAGAAAACTTCTAGTGCAAATATCTCTTTTTTGAAACTTTCAGTATTTCTCAAAAAATCATTTAGACAGACTGCTATGCAAAGCGTACGGATCGGATTAACGAGTAAATTTCCTCTTTGGAAAGTGGTGGCACAGATACGACAGTAAAACACAACGTATTGATAGGGTTAATGTGCCATTGAAACAAATTTAACGCAACCCCGAGCCGACCAATGCTGATCACTATCACGGTATTTCTGCGTGCACTATGCTGCGTGTTTTGACTTTTACTTCCACCAGACTCAGACCGACATCGGGGGATCTGCGAGGTAAAGAAAAAGAGAATATATAGCTTTGATTTGGCCGATCGAGACTGCAGAACCTTGATAAATTTGACGCCTGAACTTTCGTTATACCCGCTTATTTACGCAAAATACTGCGAACGTGATGGGTTAAAAAAAAACAACAGAAGAAAGAACTTGCCGACCATACCAGGATAATAGACATTCAAAGTTTGGAGATCAAAATTTATTTTCACGAGTCTTTCACTGGTCAATTTAGAGAGGAGTCCCCGGGATTCCCCGGGCCTAGCATTCACCCTGTTATAAAGCCCCACGCGTTGCCGTTTTGTATTCTACTGAGAACATTGGTACTGCTCGTTCGCAGAGTCACCACAGCAAAGGTGTAAAACAGGTCATCGAAAAGACTCATCGGCCGAGAAGGACACACGAAAAAGGAAGAGCCAATCTTTTTCCTTTTACTTTTAAATCTCGGCGACCATCGCGAAATCGGTACTATGGGCAGAGTTACATGTGTGGCGGTACAGCAGGTCCCTAATTGGTAAATACAACAACAACAACAAAAATCAGTAGAAATAGCCGTGCAATGTATTACATGGATCCTCCATACGTTAAAATGAACGACTCAGACAGACAAAATCATAATAATATACTTTTTGGAATCAGGCAGACAAACAACATCATAAACTATACATTGCAGATTCAGGCAGGCAGACCGACAAAAACATAAGACCTACTTTCTGACCCCAAAATGTACATTTATGACCCCACGACATACTTTCTGACCCCAAGACGTATGATCCCCATAGGAACAACAAAAATAAGAAAATAAAGCAACAAATTGAGGAGATATAATTTGAGGAATGCATTAAAAAGCCCTTCATTAAAATCAAGCAGCGGGGCGTATAAGCCCTATAATTAGTAAAGAAACATTATTTCAGGGCTACCGCCAAAAAAAAACAAAAAACGGGAGCAGGCTGAAAAGGGGGGGTGGAATACATGTTTTTGTCCTTGAGGTACATAAAGCACGTCTATTGCTATAACAATTATAATTGCATTTACGTGTCCGCGCTCTTCGGCATGCTCTATGCGCTTTACAACTATTATTACCCCAGCAGATCTTAGAACACTCAAAAACATTCTCAGCTCCCCGGTCATACAGTGTAAGCTGCAGGCTGTATACAATCAAACACTAACAAACTGACACGATCTTTCGCTGTCTGCACCCGGGGACCCATTCCCACCTGTTAAGTGAGGACATAATTAGTGTAGAATGCCTTCCCAAGGAACACAACAACGACATGCTTCTGACCGGACTCGAAGCCATGACCTTACAGTTTAGAGTCCTGTGAGCCTTATCACTAAGCCACCACTTACAATCGCTACCCTGGAATAACAAAGTTGTATCTACTCAGTAGCGAGTTCTGAGAAATCTGACGTTTAAAAAAATTTGAATTTCAAAACAGGTTACGCTTCTTTTTTTCTTTCTTTTTTGGGGGGGTTGGGCGGCGTGTTTTACGGCGCCCGCAACTGCACAAGGTCATATGAGCGCGCGGGACACATTAAACCTTTTCAGTTGATAGGAAATTTTGAATTGTGCCCGGGTGGCGGCCGAAGCCTACTCTTATCGATTTTAGGCCACTAAGGGATCTTTAACGTGCATAACTTGCACACAGGACCTCCGAAATTTTTTGCCCTCGTCCGAGGAGGCTAGGTGTAGATCTTTACTACCAGAAGATCAGGGGGTTTTCCTGAAAGACAGCAGTAAGAAGGAGCAAAGGAGTAGCAGTAGAAAGGCTGCAGCACGAGTCAGGAGCCCAGAGGAGGGGGGCAAAAGAAGTGAGGGGGGTGGGGGCAGAAAGTGGAGACGAAAGCAAACAACAGAATATTGCTAGAGAGAAGGAAAGGAGGTGAAAGGAGACAATTTTAGAGAAGAAATTTTTCCGTTGTTACCCGGATTCGAACCCGGGACCTTTGAATGAGAAGCGAACACCTTCACCTCTAGGACATGAGAGCCCCTGCATCCAGTCTGAGGGGACATGTCAGGACATAACACAGTGCTAGCCACTACGTCGCCTCAGTTGTCCAAAGTGCCTCTTTACTAAAGTCCACTTTGAACGGGGCTCTCGTGGCCTAGAGGTTAAATAAAGGTGTTCGCCTCTCATTCAAAGGTCCCGGGTTCGAATCTGGGTACTGATGGAAACTTTTTTCTCCTCTAAAATGTTCTCCTTTTACCTCCTTTTCTGCTCTCTAGCAGTGTTCTGTCGTCTGCTTTCGTCTCCACTTTCTGCCCCCACCCCCTTACCTCCTTTGCCCCCTCCACTGGGCTCTGGACTCTTTCTGTAGCCTTTGTACTGCTACTCCTTGGCTCCTTCTTACTACTGTCTTTCAGCCACACTCCTGATCTTCAGTTAAGAAAGGTCAACACAAGCCTTCTCGGACATAGGCGAAAAATCTGCGAGGTCCTGTGTGCAAGTTGCCATCCCTTGGGGGTCTAAAATCGACAAGAGTAGGCTTCGGCCGCCACCAGGGCAAAATTCAAAGTTTCCTACCAACTGAAAATGTTTGGTGTGTCCCGCGCGATCAAATGAACTTATGCAATTATGAGCGCCGCAAAACACTACAAGAAAAACCACACACACAAACAAAAAAGCACATTGAACAAAATAGTTCTGAAGCGACGACTAGTGGACGATTTTGGTCATTTTGGCGGGTGGCGGGGATCACTCGGGTTGTGACAGGTGTTATTGCATATTTTATGCCCCGCTTACAATACATGTGAGTCATCACCATCACCAAGTGCCAGATCTACAAACCCC
>NW_004797483.1:655403-711028 GCF_000002075.1 Aplysia californica | reverse complement strand
TTCGGTATCTATGGCCGGGTACCCATTCCGACCTGGGTGAAGTGAGGAAAATTCGTGCAAAGTGCCTTTCCCAAGTACACAACGTCGGGTCCGTGGCTCGAACCCCCGAACCCGCAACCTCACGATTACGAGTCTCGTAGCCTAACAACTAGGCCACCGACGAATAACGATTATATTTTTCATCCTCACTCGTCCATACAAACCACAATTTAGCATTGCCGACTAAGGGTTTCTAAACAAATCACCTGACAAGTTACAGTGTGCGGTTGTTTTTTTTTGTGGGTTTTTTAAAGTCACAAAAGCAGAATTATGCAATGAATGAGTCGAATGATAATTACTATGAATACAACAAGGGTACATCTAAAACTTTAAGTCGACAAGAGCAAATATCAAAAATAGCAATAAGGAGCTAAGTGCCCAAGATTAGAGGTGTTACATACAAGAGAGTAACAAACAAAAAATGTAGGAGGAAAGTTGAAGACAACAGATATATTTGATATGAAACATGGAGAAAACCACACAGGGCATCCGCCAACCACCCATCAACTAAGCCTACCCCAACTGTGCTTTCATTGATCACACAGAAAAACACAACATCATCGACAGGACCGACCAGTGACATCTACGAATGAAACAGGCACAATATTAAGGAACAAAGAAGGAGATCGGGAGCACAGCGAAAAGGTTATATCAAACTTCTTACGTGTTGGTTCATGAGCATATGCCGCAGCTGAGGGTTGGCCACTTGTTGTTGCTGTTGCTGCTGCTGTTGTTGTTGCTGCTGTTGTTGCTGTTGCTGCTGCTGCATCTGAAGCCTGAGCTGGTGCTGCTGCTGCTGCTGCAACTTAGCTCGATGAGCTGCAAAAGGAGAAGAAAAAAACCAGACAAAGGGTCACGGTAAATCAGCCCATTTCTCTGTTTTGAGTAACGAGAGGCACGTAGGCACGAAAACGCTCACTATGCGCGGGAGAAAGGCGAGAATGACAGACACGAACAACAGATGGAAAGAAACAAGGTAGGGTCTATCAGAGGCAAGCTCCAACCACCCCACAAACGGACCCTCAGAAACATCCAAATCGCAATAATTTAACACAAGTGATTACAACAATTAATTTTTTGTTCTTATTTTATCATTAAAAAAAAAGTTTTACGGCACTTGCATTACAAACAGGTCACAGAAGTGTCGAAAATAGCGGTATAACTGGAGAGTAAGACTTGTAAAAAATAAAACAACAACTAACGACAACAATTTAAGACTCATGAAGTGAAGACAACTGCATAAGACACATAGCGTGACAACAACATCTTATGGTATGTGACATGTTTCAGCAAGAGTTTTACGGAACTTGAAACATAAGAAAGTCATAACAGTGCCTTAGACTATATATTTTACTTAGAGTTTTACGGCACTTGCAACACAATACGGTCATATGAATGGCCGAAGATTAGAAGTGTTACAAGAGAGTAACAAAACCAAAAAAAGAAGGAGAAATAAGGACGTTTTAGTTTTAGTAAGAGTTTTACAGCATTTACAACACAATACGGTCATATAAATGCCGAAGATTTGAAGTGTTACAAGAGAGTAACAAACACAAAAAAAAGAAGGAGAGATAAGGACGAAAGATGTTTGATAGGAAAGAAGGAGCAAACCACACCAGAACACCCACCAACTGTCCGCCCTTAGATTAGAGGTGCTACTTGAGAGCAACAAACCAAGAAAAGTAGGAGGAGGGCTAAGGACGATAGATGTTTGATAGAAAATAAGGAGCAAACCACATCAGAGCCCCTGAAACCACCCACGCATGTAGAATGAATGAATGACAATATCTTTGAAACTGAATTGATGAGAAAGTCCAACGGTACATGGAGTAATGACGTCATCTTAGACACGTGGAGTGATAATTACATCTCAGACAAATGAAGTGACGACAACATCTAAGACACGTGAAGTGATGACAACATCTAAGACACGTGGAGTGATGTCAACATCTTAGACATGTGGAGTGATGAGAACATCTTAGACACGTGGAGTGATGACAAAATCTTATGGTACATGGAGTGATAACAACATCTTAAACACTTGGAGTGATGACAACATCTTAAACACGTGGAGTGATGACAACATCATAGACACTTGGAGTGATGACAATATCTTAACCCCTTGACTGCTAGACATGCACCCACATACTAGGGAAAACTATACAGTGCGCCAGACTTTTAATCAACGGTTGTTCGCTTATTATAAGAGACAGACCAGTAAAACGTTTATAAACAGAAAGATAAATGACGAGATTAATTTACCCACTGACAAAACCTGCAATCGAACAATCCATAACGATGTAAACAACTTGAAAGCAATAAGACTGAACAAGCGCCTCGATTCTACACGTTGGCTCTCTATCTCCCATGATGTGTGTGAGAAAGACAACACACTTTAACCCGGGCAACCCGTCAAACTTTTACATGTACATGTAAATCAATAGAAAGAGAAATGAAGAGATGGTTTCATCTACGGACAAGACTCGGACAGAGCAAGCCAAAACGATGTAAACAAGTAGAAAGTACAGGAACTGAACAAGGGTTCGGGAGCCGACGCTTCAACTCTGACTGACACGCTGGGTGTAAGAAAAACAACACACCTTGCTTTGTTTTCGGTTATAATAGAGTCCGCGTTTTCCGTGTAATGGTCTATATGACCTCATATATCTAGCTTTCAAGGGATGTCTTTCTTTCTTTTTTTTCTCTTTTTGGTAGAGGTTTTAGGGCGCTTGCAACTTCATAAGCTCATATGAGCGCCAAGGGGTGGATGTTAACAGAGAAGGCTTTACATGGAATCAGGCTTACTCTGCTCACCTCTCGAGCTTCAACAGCACAAAGTCTGTTTTGACTTTCAAGGCACCCCGGAAATAGTAGGTCACAAGAGTGGGACAAACATACAAAAGAAGTAGATGAGGAAAATGACAATAGTAAGGATAAGGAAAGAAAAAGCAGCAGTTCCCTGTTGTAGTTCAGGCACAGTTATGAGCACGACATTGTTGAATCAGCCCATTTACAATTCTACTGTGCACAAGAACGAGAAATGTCCCCTCTCCCCCTTTGGGAATGGCCTAAAGACACTTCAGTCAGTGGCACCGCCCCGGTGATGTCTTTCTCTTTATTTAGAAGCTGGAATATCACCGAAACAAGAGACATGTTTCAGCTGCTGTATGGGAATATTACACTACAGCCACAATGCATTGGGAGGCGGACAATCATGACGTAAGAGATACGTTTACCGCGCAGTCAAGGGTTAAGACACGCAGGGTGATGACAACATCTAAAAGACACGTTGGACAATGACAACATCTTAGACATGTGGAGTGGTGACAACAACGTAAATCGCGTGGAATTAAAAGATGAAATCTCGAAGCACATGAAGGTGACAATATCTCGAGAGACATAAAACGAAAACAACTTTAGAAACTGTACGCAATGGCATTGTAAAACTTACCCCCCCCCCCCCCCCCCCGGCCATAAAAAATAAAATGAAAATAAAACAAAAAATAAATTTTTTTTAAATGAATAAAATAATAAATTTAAATAAACATTTTAAAGAATTAAATATAACTTTAAAAAAAACTTGAATTGGTAAAGCATAACAAAATTATCCCAAAAAATGTACAAAGCCTACTTAAACTTTGACAAATTGCACATCTATTTTTAGGTAAACAGAAAAAAACCTAACTGTCAATAAAATTTAATGTGATGAACACAAAAGGTTGCCGATGAATAGTACACTTAGACAGTCCATACAGAGGTCAACAACATAATTAATTTTCTGAAATCACAAACACTACAAGCATGTTTCTAGGTTGGGTAGGGGTTGGGAGTTAACAAGTGATCACATCGATCATTATCTCAGTATGGTGAACATAATAATATTCTAATTTAATTATCAAGTAATATATTATAAAAGAGAAATTTGCATTCTGATAGTTTTTCATACAGAAACTCTCCTTAATTAAAAGCATCTTTAAAATTATGCCCAAAAAAAAAAGAAAAAAAAGGAGTAACTAAAAAAAAAGGATCAAAGGAAATAAAGGACAGGGGGAGAAATTCCCTGCAAAACAAAACCCATTGTGAAGAGAAAAAAAAGGGTATAAAATGACTGAAATATTTCTTGTAAAAAAAAAGAGCGCAAAAAATAGCTGAAACACATCAGGAAAAATAAAAGGCTGAAGGGCAACAGAAACTGCATCTCTTAACTAAATCAACAAATCTACAAAAATCCGCACGTACGTCCCTTAAGTACCGTCACTTCCTTAGCGTATATTTTAGCGTGTAGTCGCAGAAAAAGACTCCTAAAATATGACAGCCCGCGTGTCCACCAAACCAGAAACCAGCCGACTAAAAAAAGTCGCCCGTCCCTCGGAAAATCGGTACTTGAAACAGCGCACCGGTTTTTACCTTAGCCATCAGTGAGTATTCCGTTTGGATGTGTCCATCAAAATGGCCCGACTTATACAGACAAAAGACGTTCAAATAACGCATGCGGCATTTTAGTCGGACCGTTTGGTAACTCAACAGTCATTGGTCCAGCTAGAGGTGACAATTTTTTTTTTAAATCGGGCCGTTTCTGCTCTGGTGGACACGTAGCCTTTGTTTGTATCGATGGAGGTATACAACATTTCCAAAAAGTAGGAGAAGGATGCCGATAGATGTTTAGGGTAGGACAGTGCAGTGGAGAAAGTGATATCTCGTTGTCTTATTTACGGGTGATCGTGCAGTGTGAACATAAGGGGGACCCCGTGCGATTGAGAGACCGTAGGTGTTTTACATACCCAACACTATCATGATTAATTCAAGTGTTTTATTACTGCAGTTTGACAGAGCCAAACTGATATGGGTTTGCAGACAGAGACACCTACGCCGAATCTGATCTCACTTTGAATTTATTTGGTTGAGTAAAGAGAAGCACATAGACACAATAATGATCATTTAGTGCTGAGGAAAAAATAAGACCAACAGACAAAAAACAAAACGGAAGTAAAGAAGTAGGACCTACCAGTGGCGCCCTCCAACCACCCGCTCATTTTGATGAGCCTTAACACGACACCACATGTGAAAATTTAACTTACAGTAATTTGTCGTGTTTTGCAATTATAACTTTATGCATTCTATCTTGGGACCAAAGCCTGCACATTGCTTGAGCAGCAACACCAACATGAATGTACGACCTTTCACTGGTCAACCATGTACGTCTCTAAATGACTGTTATAACACTTTATTTTACAAAAAAGGTAACAATACTAAGGAGAAAAAAGAGACAAAAAATACAACTCAGTTAGGTGTATATAGGCCATGCAAAGCGATCAGTTCTTGATGAGCACACGTGGGTCGTGGGTACAGGGGAGGTTGGTCACCTGTGCTGGGCAGTAGGTGATGAGGGAAAAAACCCAAAACAAAACAAAATATAACAGCTGAGCTCCATGCTGAGAAAATATATTCTGGGCAACGTGTCCTTGGGGTGGAACTGTCATTGACCACAGGCCAAGCAATGTCTGTGAGACAGCTTTCCCCTGGATCGTCACAGATTTTTAAAATGTAGGTGATTTTACGCTCCTACTCCTATAGACAATTTATATCATGTAGGAGGCAGGCTTCCGATCTTGCCTTTGAGGCCCAACCAGAGCTGAAAGGAATACAACATCCCAGCAGAAAGACCGCAATACTCGATAAAAATTTGCCGCACTCGGGAATCGAACTAAATAAGGAAGGTCTCCTGCGTGCGACAGCAAAGTGCCTAACCACTACACTACAGAAGCCACCAGGTGAGTCTTTGAACAAGGCAAGGTAACAATAGGTCCAGAACAACGTACTGCTCTGTGGCAACCAGCAGTGTATAAGTTATTTTTTTAAATTTCTCATAATGATTTCACATTACAGACCAAATTGTCTAAGACGGCCACAGAAAGTCGAAGAGAAAAGTGGTTGTCTTAGACAGGTAGAAATCTTGGACAGTGCCATCACAATATGACAAAAAAACCGAAAGGGAGAAATTGGGAAGTGGCACTTTGCACTAGTGATTACCTTAGACGGGCGGCCGTTAGAGCAGTTTCGTCCGTTGTTATAATACTAAATGGAATACTTATCATATCACCCCAAAAATAATCTCTTTACAAAAATAAAAATAAAACGTAGATGTCTATCGTTCGTAGTAAGTATGCCAATCAACATAACAATTTAGATCAATTAAAGCTTGCTCACTTTCGTCGGCCAGTGTTAAAAACAGTCTAGCCCATTTATAAAATTGCCAATTCACACGTACATTTGTACGGCACTCCTTGTAGGCCACACAAACACACAGACACAGACTGCTCATTGTGAGACGGCGACACTACCCTGTCCCTACATTTCAGTGTAAGCTTGCAGGAGTCCTCCCCAAGACCGTCTAGACGTCGCCACGTGAGTCTGGGAATGAACCCACTCGTCTGGTGAACAGTTTTTAATAGGCATGCTACTGTCGTACTGACGAAAATAAGTTAAATGTTTCATATTTTTGTTGTATACTCTAAATCCCCTATTATTTTGTTTTAAACAAACTTTAAGCTAGCATCTTGGAACCTTAGTTTGCAGTGGCATTTATCAATGGGCGTTTGGAATCTGTTGATCAGCCAACTTTTAGACTCGCATTCAAATATCTGGGAAGATTAACAGCGATTCATTTTTTACAAAGGAAAGTGAACAAGCTATGTGAGTGTGAGGCACCTTCCACGGCGCCTCTCATGGCCAACCCGCCATAATTATAATATATAAGAACACATCTCAACGGAAAGACAGAAATTCGATAAAATAACATCTTCCCCCACAAGAAAATTGAATAAAACTCACATCGTAATGATGAACTGTCCCTTCTGATAAATTTATGGTGGGGCTGATGCTCATAATAAATTTCGCAGGTGATTACTAATGGTTATGCTTAATAGTCTTACGACTCTTCAGGAATTAAGAAAATGCTGTAAGAGACGGTGCATTATCATTACCTCTACACCTCATAGCAAATAAAGTCTTGTGGGGAAGAAGGGGGGGGGGGGGGGTATCGTATATAAAAAAAAAAGAATCTGTCAGGTGCAGACACTAAAGAAACCCAGTCATCCATGATTATAATTATTTTTGGGGAAGACCATCACGTGCCTTGCACTTTACTTCCAATTTCCTCACAAACAAAACTTCCTGCGTATCCTGGTTTCATGGACATTTATTTTTCTTGTCAGAGGATGAGACCTCTGAAAAACTTTTAAAATCTTGTTGACCCAGTGGGACAGTGTCTCAGAGGGGAGCATCCATGTCAAAGCTGTATACTTTGTTCATCATGTATAGGAGATATAAACGCATGAACGACTTTCCCAACGTTGTAGCACGTTGAACCCCATTTAAATTTGTGCTGATGTGTGCATGAATGAAAGCATGAGAATCTTTTCAAATACGGCATGTTTACTTGGTCTAGCAGGGGATCAAGGACTGGTGATGGGTCTCATTTAAATATCGAGAAATGCCCAAGCGTCTCAAACAGCTTCTCCCAATCCAGCCAACCGTACCTGCCCGTGTTGGTCCCTGTCCTCACTGACACGGCTCTGGCGAATGGCGAGTTGTTGGCGCCAACAAACCAACCCCCCCCCCCCCCCCCCCCCCGGTTTCTAAAGGGGTTAAAACAACAGGATGGGAGCAGGTGTGGCCCCACAAGGTGCAGGAGGCAGAACCCACCGAAGCGTGGTAGACGCTATGCTCCTCACTAACACACCCCTACTCTCCCTTGAGTGGGTGTCTATTCTGCCTAACACCTCTACTACTTTCATCAACACACCCTCTGTGGCTGAGAAGGTACCAGCCAGTTTGAGAGTGACTGGGTGCAGGGGATGGACCGAGCAGAATGCCTGACTTGCTTTCTGGCCGTGAAACCTCTTAGTAAAGGCACAACGACCCAGGACGTGACGATCCAATGGCTTTCCCACTTGGCCAATACCTCATGAAAGAGTAGAAAACCTTAGCCAGTAGCCATTGGTGGCGGGGAATGGGCAACGTGAACCCTACCGGAATTACACGGTCACAGGGCAGTTAGGTCTTTCCAGTCTCATGAAAACACCTAGTACCCTCCTATCCTCAACATGAATGGCCTCTTCTCAGGGTGGGCAGACAGTCCACAGACACCCCAGTCCACAACAACTTGGTCTAGCAGGCCTTGCCATTATAAACCTTTGGCGGATTTAAGCTGAGCTGTAGTCTATTCAACAAACAATAGGTCTGGAAAGGGGAGAATCACATCCCACGTCTTCAGCTCAATGACGAGCTTTTTAGTTTGAGCTGATGTTTGTCCTCAAAGTAGCCGATTTTTTGTCGTATTTTCATCAACCGCTTTGTTATGTCAATGGTTTGGCAATCCTTTTTTGTATATGCTCAGGTTTTTTATGTCGAGAAGGGTATCCGAGGAAAGAATCTTAAAAAACGTTTGATATATTTGAGAGAAATGTTATTACGATTTTTTCGATATAAAAATAGATGAAAGACACGAAACGGACACATTCAAATTCGATCAAAAGACGTTATTTTACTATTTCAGGCTGTATATTGGTTCACAATAATGCGTCTTCCGCTTAGTTTTTTTCCCCAAACAAACACTGAATCTACAAAACTAAAGACAAACATGTTTGGTAGAACAGCAAAGATAAGAAATAGTACAGTTACTAAACTAGAAAACAATTCACCAACATTCAAGCTTCCAATTTGACTTGTACACCCAGTTATGCAAGTGCGACAAACAAATTACATTACCAAGTAAAAAAGCAAAAAAAAAGTTGTACGTTTTCGGTAACATTAAAAAAATATTTAAAAATCTGAAATATATTTTTACCTCACAAAACAAGTTTCCAGAGGAAACGTAATAATCAAAAGACTGAGACTGAAAAACAAAGGTTTCCACTTAAATACACCAAAAAAAGTTATCAAATTAGCCCCAGAGATACATGGATAAGATATACGTGTACTTCAACTTTATGCAAATCCCCTTATAAGGCGTTAACAAGATTAAGAAATTAAGATTTATAGAAATTGCAGAATCGTCAGATTCATGAAAAGCCAAATTCAGAACTTTTTGTTTATCAGTTTCGTTTTGTTTTAGTTAGGGGTTACAGAGCTCTCAACTGCATACTTTTATATGAGCGCCAAAGGGTGGATGTCAACAGAGAAGTCCAAACGGGGAATCAGGCTTACTCTGCTCACCTCTCTAGCCTCAACAGCACAAAGTCTGCTTCGACTATCAAGGCACCCCGGAAGTAGCAGCCCACAAGAGGGTGACAAACATACAAAAGAAATTGAGGAAAAATGACTATAGTAAGGGTGAGGAAAGAAAAAGCAGCAGTTCCCACTGTGTTGTTCCGGCACAGTATGAACATGACATTGATAAATCAGCCCATTTACGATTCCACTGTGATTAAGAACATGTTAATAGTATCCCCCCTTTGGGAATGGCCTAAAGACGCTTCAGTCAATGGCACTGCGCGGGGGTAGGGGGGGGGGTGTCAAAATTCATTGTCCATCTGTGCCACTAGATTATTGAACCCCAGACGTTTTAACTTTCAAAAGACATTCCATACACTTGATCCGAGTTAAAATGCTGGTTAATGTATAATGGAAAAGGAAACCCCCCAAAAAAACCCATTGGGGTCCTTCTCCCTCAGAAAAAAATATAGACTAAAATTGACAAATTCCAGATAGGCACAAATTTAAAAAACCCCCAAAAAACAACCCCAAAAGAAAAACACCCCCCCCCCCCCCGAAAAAAACAAAACAACAAAAAACATCGGCAAAAATGTACAATATATATATATATACATCTTTAAACGTTTTGCCTCAGGTGGTTTGACCCACCTAAAATGCCAAGAAGCTAAAGGCTGAGACATACTTTTTTTCTTGCTTATTTTAAACTACGAATATTGCGCATTTTGATTCTTAAAAATAATAGTACGAATGCTTAAACTGTAATACACTTTAGCCAGCATCTGCAGCTTCTCAATGAGAAAATATGAAATGTGGAATGGTATAGATCTCACGCCCCAATCAACATTTTTAGGTTATTTAAGAGGCAGTCTACAGGTCATGTATATATATCCTTTTCAAAATTTTCTGAAAGATAAGATTAAACGGAGCGTTTTCTGACTATTTTTGGCAAAGCACAAAATTCCTTTGTTTGCAACCAGAGAACTGAAAGGGCTGGATGTAATTTCCCCATGCTTCGATGGGCATACCACTTTTATCATTAGATTATACAGCACCCTGCCAGGCGAGACTCTCGAGGTGAATCGCTGGGTCTAAAAACGCAATTTGTCTTGTTTTAATAGGCCCCAATGAACCCATAAAAGCAAAACTGCGCCCATTAAAGTCATTCACAAATTGCCTTTAAATATGAAACATGCTTGGCCGGACTTCAAAAGTGTGCGTGTCAAGAAATATGAAAAAAAAAAAAAATGAAAGTGTGATGTTGATGCATTGCTGACATTTATTAGTTCTGATTTTGTTTTTGTTTGGTTTTTTGTTTGTTTTTCTTTGTTTTTTTGGAGGGGGAGGCGACATGACTTCGCATTTTCCAAACTTTGGGTAACTGAAAGATCAAATCATCCACAAAAGGCACTGGGAGGGTTATATCTATATAGGGAACTCGGTCAACGTCTGATGACTGATCTCTTGAGTCCCATATTTGCCCTGAGCTCTTTTCCAGAAGACACACCCCTGCTAGACTCACACATTTTCGAAAACCCCGCAATCAGTCTAATTACTATTTATATAAAGCATCAATGATCAACTCTTATGAAATCTACGATAGCCCTCTCCCCTACTCACAAATTTACATAAACGTTTTGATTAAAAACGTGACAAGTTGTGGGATGGATTTACAGGTCCGACTAAAGTTTAGACAAGCACAGACGTTATCTTGCCAGTATGTTAGTGTTTTAGCGCCTACAAATGGCTGCTTGCACTATATGCTTCCAATAAAGTTGAGGTTGTTGCAGAAAGCTCTCAAGTCTGCTGGGGTAATAGTACAGATTGTGAAGCACATTGAGTTTGCTGTTGAGCGGTGATTTGCGCTATACAATTGTTTGCTATTATCATTTATCTCCCAGTTTTCACGATGTCATCCCATCACATAATTCTGTAACTTTTTGCGGTGACGAGTTAGCACCAGAATATTTCAGACACCATAATTTCTATGTTACTCTATAGGGAGTATTTAAATCTGGATATGTAAGAAAAGCAGAGTTACAAAAAGTTCAAGGTGAAGGGAACAAAGTAAAAACTAGAAAACTGTCGAGCGAGTAAGTAATCCTACTAAAAGTAACCCGAGTAGCCAAACACTGTACATGACTCATTATGAAATGACTGAAATTTCATCACCCCCCCCCCCCTCCCTCTCCTGGAAAAAAAGTGCGAGATAAGTTTTCAATCTCAATAATGTAAGAAAGTAAAAGGGCAGAGTTCATTTCAAACGCAAAACAAAGACAAAGAGCCCGGTTTTCCCCCAGGCCATCACACATATTTCTAAAGAGTGTTTAATGGGCAGAGCCTTGGGCACAGCCTCAGGAAAAAAAATAGAGACAGAAATTCAACAAAGACACAGCGTTGTTCTTGTTGTATCTGAAGTATAATGTCCCAATATACACAATGTAAGTCATCACAAAGGCAGAGCACTAGGCTCCTCATCGGGGCATAGACTAGCAGAGAAGAAATAAATGATTCAGAAGGGGCCAGAAAAACAAGAACGCCTCGAACCTCAAACGGTTTTGTGCGGCCAAGTAAGATCAAGATTCTACTGAGCTACAGTTTGTGCGCGACATCGGACTGGCTGTCTAGCTGCTGTCACAGAGAACGAGGAAGAAGATAAAGAACTTAGCTACAACGCCTGCTGCTGCACGATCTCTTGACATCACATACACACACAAAGAGACAGAGAGAGAGAGAGAGAGAGAGAGAGAGAGAGGGAGAGAGAGAGAGAGAGAGAGAGAGAGAGAGAGAGAGAGAGAGAGACAGACAGACAGACAGACAGACAGACAGACAGACAGACAGAGAGAGAGAAAGATAGAGACAGAGAGAGAGAGAAAGAAAGAGAGAGAGAGAGAGAGAGAGAGAGAGAGAGAGAGAGAGAGAGAGAGAGAGCATTAACTAAAAGAACAGTCCATAAAATAGTAATAAAACGTGATTTTGAGTGCATGCAAGCGTTTAATTTGACTGGCTAGTCCATTTAAGTTTACTATCTTACTCCCCATGGAAACATGTAATAACGCAACCTGTAGGGTATACACCACTAACATTCACACATTTCGTCTGAAATAATTGCTGAATAATCATTTGCTATGAGGCAATCGAAGAAGAATAAAAGGGGAAAAGTACTTTTTTCTGTAGAAGCAACAGCCCGTGTGACTCGGTTGAGAACTAACGAGCATAATTTTTGCTCTCCAGCCAACCTCATCGTTAGCTAGCTGAAAACGACTACATGTGCACATAAAACCTAGACGGCTGAACCGTTTTGCGGGAAGGGACTTCCGAGACACCGCGGAGTCCACGAAGCGTACATTAAACCACATCAACGTACGTCATGCCATGAGGAGAGAGCCTTCCAGCCGATCTGCAGCCCGTCACCACACACATACACACACCCACACGACACGGTGCGCTACTACAGGAACTGACCAGCACAGCCTAGCCACGCAGCCAAACAAAACCCAGGCACAACAAGAACAACAAAAACACATCCCGACCACCTCGCCGCCACAACCCACAGCTCAGACCATCACCCATGAAGGGGGAGAGGAAAAAAAGAAAGAAGTCAAGACACAATCACAGAAACCGTGAAGGCAAAGCTGCCGTCATTTTAAATGCAGTTTTTACAATTTTACAGGAGAGCCAACCCATCCCCCCCAAAAAATTTTTCTTAAAAATTAAATTAAAAAACAAAAACAAACGCAAAGCAACTAAACGTTGTTACCAATAAAATAACATTTGCTTTGAAGATAATAAGGAAGTTATCAAAATTGTATTCTCCTATAATATCGACTTGGGAAGTTTGCAATGAGTTTGTTTTCTTGGTAACAACATTCAGGTTTGTTGGGGGGGGGGGGGGGGGGGGGTTGTCCTCGCTCTCCTGTAAAATTGTAAAAAATGACAGCAGAAAAAGTAGCAATAGAATCCTGAATAAAAACAGAACCCACCCCAAAAATACAAAAGAAATTACAAAACAATTTCCTTCCCTGGTATAAAAAGAAAATGAAAAGAAAACTGCGGGTTTTAAAAAAAAGAAAATGATGAAGAAGAAGAGTGAAAAAGCTTCCCCGCCAAAGGTGCATGCATGACCTGTGTCCCAGTGCTGCCGTGCAGGCTCCAGTCCGCGACCCCGACCCCATCACCAGGAGATAGCAGGAAAAGAGAGAGATAGATACAGAGATAGAGAAAGGGAGATGGGAGAGGGAGAGAAAGAGGGGAGGGAGAGGGAGGGGAGAGAGAGGAGACAGAAAGAGGGGAGACAGAGAGAGGGGAGACAGAGAGAAAGAGAGAGAGAGAGAGGGGGGAGGAGGGAGAGAGAGAGGGGGGAGAAGGGAGGGAAAAATAGAGAGGGAAAGATAAAGATAGAGATAGATACAGAGATAGAGAGAGAGAGAGAGAGAGAGAGAGAGAGAGAGAGAGAGAGAGAGAGAGAGAGAGAGAGAGAGAGAGAGAGCGAGCCCCGTGCACCCAAAATAGCTTGTGGCGAAACAAGAGGAGCATACATACCGTGGTGGTACAAATAATGGTGGCCTGGGTAATACATTTGCTCCTCTAGAGAACAGGGCAGAGGGAGAGGGGCAGTGTGAGAGCTTCGAAGCAAGCAGTCCAGTCATACAATATACAAATAATGGTAGATCTAGGTGATCAATCTGGCGTCTACAACATCGTGGCCAATACAGAGGCCACAACACACCCTCATACTCGAACCCGCTCCTCTCTTATCTGTCGTATCCGCTTTTCTTCCATTTTGTGGGGAGGAAGTTAACAGAACCTTCATTCAGGGAAGAGTTTAACACGGTATGCTCTGGTCCCTGTCTTTTTCTTTCTCGCACAAGGGCGCACAGATTCACACATCCACTCACACACATGTATACATAGATCTACTTTACTTTTCCGATCCATCGGCTATTTGAGTTCTAGCCCTCCAGCCTAACATGAAAACAAATATGTGACACATAATACCTATGGTATATATATATATATATATAAGTACCTTCGCCACAACAGAACCAGCAACATAGCTAATCTTACACAAAGTTATATTGCTGTGCTGGACAAATGGCGACTTCTTTACAAACGCTGAAACTGACTTTACAAATAGCACTCTTAGATCTTCAGCTCAAACAGAGGAAGAGTCACTCTGGTATTTCTACTTATCAAATCATCATATTATGTGGGCTGGGCTATGAGCACACACATAGTACAAAAATCATACAGAAACTACAGCTTATGGGATTTGCTGCCAGCTTCTGGCTTCTAAACAAAAGCAATATAACACAGTACTGAGCGCTTTTAGCCGGTGCTGGGCAGATGCCATTATTTCAATACTGAGTCGATACTCCGGGCTTACCCTGGGTCTATACTTATACTGAATACTTTGCATGAAATTGGGAATAAAAAATAAATAACTGTAAACTGACAAAAAACATCACTATCCATAAACATAATAATAGTAATTATATATATATAGCAATAATTCTTTTTTAAAACAACCCAAAAACCTAGCTATAACAAATTATCTTACTACTAAAACAATAACAAATATAGGTCACAAAAAATGCAAATAAGACTAACCCCCACCCCTGAGCAAAGGACAATCTCAGAGGTTTCTTTTACAGCAAAAAATAAATCAGTAAAGTCTGGAATATAATTTCATAGCTAAAAAAATTTTTTTAAAACCCATCAAGCACGTCACACTCCACTAAGAAGCCCCTGCTACTAACTACTACTAACATCCTGAGGAGTGTTTGGTATCTACATCTGCCCAGCTCTGGCTTCTGGCTCCATACTGTGATGCAAGCACTAGCTCCACACGCTGCTTCAAAGTACATTTGGAATTTTGGTAGACTCCCAAGGTCTTTCGATGGCCAGGTTACAACATAATATTATATACTATGATACTACATACTGCAAGACCAGCATTGTGGGAGTTGCAGAGAAAAGATTCGGCGATTGAGTGGAATTGTGAACAAAATACTGGACACACTGATGACAGGGGAAAGACCAAACAAGCTGATGCAACAAGGAGAACCAATGATGAAAGTGGTGATACAATGATGACTGGTGAGTGACAGATGACATACAAAGGGCTCCTCTATAAAACCCACTATATGCCTCCTCGAAATTAAACTTAAAAGTTACCTCCTTTGCCCCCATCCTTGTTATAATATAAGCCACATCCGATTAATGCATTATCTTTGTTGCAAAATTCATTTTAAACCTTTTCCACAGAACTGGAAAGTTTTGATTACTATACTTCTCTTTTTGTGTAACAAGCACACGAACAACAAAGCACCACAATATCTTAAAGACTTTACTGAGTCATATATTACACTATCAAGACATTTGAGATCTTCAGATGTGAATCTCATGAGAATGTCCACTGACCTGACCATCAATGATTTATTTATAGAGGCAACAGCCATCCATGTCCAGGTGCTGTTTTAGCCGAGAATGTCCACTTTAAAGTCTAGCAAGTGGGGTGAAAGAGCTTTTTTTCTCCATTGTTACTAAAATTTGGAATTCTCTCCCAAAAGAAATGCTTATTATATTATTATAACATCAAAGAGAGAGAGAGAGTTTAAGAAAAATGTTAAGACACATTTGGCCATCACTATCATCTGCCTTGTGTGTGTTGTTAACTGGTCTCATAATGTGCATTTCTGTCTTTTGATTTATTAGTTGAGCAACAGCTCAGTTCTGCATTGCAGTTTGTAGAGCGTTCTAGGGATTAGGAGCTATATAAAGTCTCATTATTATTATTATTATTATCATTACATCTGCACTATTCACAGGTTTCTTTAAGTTCAAAAATTTTAGAGACATAGTGGGTCTTTAAATGGGCCAATATACAGGCAGACACAGATCCACATATGTACACATATATGGTGAACAGAAAACGAAGCAGCATGAGAAGACAGGCTCACAATATGACCCAGACAGACACTGGAACAGAACTGGAAAGCCATAACACTGAACTGGGGCACTATGAAAATAAACTCTCATTCTCCCAAGTTTTGTATTCTGATCATACCAAAACTAGTAGCTGACATTAATAATACTACTTCACCCATATCCTCATGAGGGGTGCAAAAACTTGGAAGGCTCCAGTTTCGTTCAAATGCCATGTACAGAAGTGAGAACGATCAACACACATGCATGACAACAGACTGATGAGCATAGACAAGAACCTCATTTGTGCAAAAATTTGATCCAGATCACTAACGCAGTAGCAATCAGGAGGCTCCAAAAAGTACTTTTAAAACAATAAATTAACTCTTTACGGATGAGTATTCTTTCTGGTCATTCGACATTTGCAGATACCTTGGTTTGAAGTATGACTTCTTTATTCATGCAAGTCTTTCAATTCTGTCTTCTTTATCTGAAGGCATACAACAATATGCATACTACGAAATACGCAAATTTGTGTTTCTAAATTGTATTTGATGGTTTGAAATGAGCCACAGCATCGCCTTTGGTCCGCTGCTGATTAGACATATGTGTCCACTAGAACTTTAAAGTGTTAATGAAAATCAATGGGCACTTAGGGCATACTATTGAGGTTCCAAGGCACACCTGATCACATGACTTAACACAGAGCTGAGAAATGAGAGGTTCTTTACAGTGAATCAGTACAACAAAAGTTAATTTTCACTTAATATTCAAAAATAAGAAAAGAATGGGACAGAATATAAAGTCTGGAAAAGGAGAGGGAGCAGACCACACCACAGCGGCCACCAACCATCCTCACAGAAACACACAGAGGCTCAGATCTCTCAGCACAAGGAGAAAGGACAAAGGGAACACAAGGCACTACATACAACAACCCATGTAAAGATAAATAAGAAGAAACTGAGCCAACTTGGGAACATCTGTGGAAACAGAAAAGAAAAAAAAAAATACAACCAAACAAATAAACAGAAAAAAAACAGAAAAAAACAAAAGAACCCTCACTACAATCACACCTGAGATGAAACCAAACTGAGAGAAAGCAAAGAGACCTCACCTAAGAACTGCTGTTGCTGAACTTGTGGCTGTTGTTGTTGCTGCTGCTGTTGTTGTTGCTGCTGCTGCTGCTGCTGTTGCTGCACCATGATCACCTTCTGGTCTACACCCTGCGTTTGCTGCTGCTGTTGCTGGAACTGCCTCTCTCTATTCTTGGCCGCCTGCAGATCATTGTGAAGGCTCTGGATTTGCAACTGAGGAGATGCATGTTAAACACAATGTCTGTCATTTCACCTTTAGGCCGGTCCCATGGTGGCTCTGTTGATCTGACCTGTAGCTCGCCTAGCGCGCGCCGTGCAAATTAACACATACATTACATGTGCTTGAGCAGTGTCGCTGTGTGGTCCATCTGTTATCAGCGGGGCTGCACGACGCGTCAGACGAGCTATTCAACAGTGTTGTAAAACACGTCTAGCACGCAGCCTCGCTTCGTGTTCATTTTCGACAGAAATTCTTCACAGGTCATCAAAATCAGCAAAAAGTAAGTATTAATAGGTGCTTTACTAATTAGATACTGATGCCAGCATCAACACTTGACCACAAAATCCCAAGAAATGCACTTTATCAAACATTAAAATTTCCAATCGAAAGGTTGAACTAGTTTCGACTGTTTGTTTATATTCATAGGCGTGAGTGCTTCTAGGCTAGAACCTACATCTAGATTGATAGTTTAGGAGTTGAGCTGATGCAAAGGTATGTCCCTAGAAAGGCCTAGATTCTAGATATAGACAATAATAATTTACATCTGATCCAGATCTAGATGTAGATTTAAAGCATTCACCTCAGAATCTATCTTGATCTAGACCTACACCTATCTAAATATCTGATGTGCAGTGTCCGTTGACTGATCTCGAAGCAAGGGCTTGATCTAGAAGCAAAGGTAGGTAAGGATGAAAGAATATAGTACCATATGAGGAGATTGGAATTTTGAAAGAGGAAAACAGACCAAAGAGCGAGGAGACAGGATTGAAGCAGAGAATGCCTATACAACTCTTACAAAGGGTTCCCACGGGTC
Source organism: Aplysia californica (assembly GCF_000002075.1). NCBI lineage: Eukaryota > Metazoa > Mollusca > Gastropoda > Aplysiida > Aplysiidae > Aplysia > Aplysia californica. The sequence continues at coordinate 692,721 of NW_004797483.1, read as the reverse complement.
TTTAGAAAAGTCCTTAATTCAAGTCCTTAGTTTTTGTCAAATCTAAATTAAGGATAAAAAGTCATTAATTTTTTACACCGGGTTGTCACGTCCTTATATAATAAAAGGTCTTTTAATTAGGCAATATTTGTCAAAATACGTCAGCCTGATACATCTACTGCTGTAAGCTGACAAAACACCTTTTAAAAAAATTTGGTGCCAACATTATTTTTACTTGCTAAACTGAAAGTCTGATCAGTAACTTTAGTTGTGTGGAAAAATCAAATTGAAACTGTAACTAGTTTTTGAATAAATTCATATTCAAATTTTGGAATCTTTCTATTTTTAAATAGTTTCGCTGACAAAAAATTTTTTTTCTCGAAACTGCAGTGAAAAAAAAAAGGCCTTTTGTCAGCTTATGGCAGTATACATGACACAATGATTTCTGCAAACTTCGCCCATATTATCTATATTACAACGAACACCATAAACTTTGCCCATTTTACCCATGTGATAGCGACCACCACAAACTTTAGTCCATCTTATGTGTGTGACAATGACTAAGATGAACTTTCCCCATTTTACCTACATTGCAGCAAAAAAAAAAAAAAAAACCCATTCTGACAGCACAGAAAACTGATCCATGTCATAAACAACAGTAGCTCATATTTAGTACACATACCATCTGCCCTCCCTCCCTCACCATTCCCCTTTTACGTCTACTGTCTTGGTTTTTAGCGTCCTTCTTGCCTCAACAACGTTCATAAAGACTTAAGGCGGGGAACATCACTGCCGTATGAGACTCTTTCTTTTTTTAAAAATGACTCTCGCTCCCTGTTCAGATCTCCCCCTTACCAGATTGGCTCTCCGCTGATCTTGCTGCTGTCCTGGCACCTGCTGCTGTTGCTGCGGCTGCGGGTTGGGCTGCTGCTGCTGGCTTGTCGGCTGCGCTTGCTGCTGCCCAGCACTGACCTGCATTGGCATCTGCCAGATGAAGAAACGCCAGGCTATAATTGTCGGCAAACCGTTTAGATGTAGTAAGTCCAAAATTATGAGACAGAAAATTTGTTTCGCATTATTTTAATCTGAGGTATTGGGAGCATGCACTCGTTAAATAATTCAAATTCTAAGTATTGAAAAAAAAGAGGAAAAAAAAAGATAAACAATGTGGACACAACTGTTACAACAACGGCCGGGAACGTTTTGTTTTTTTTCTCTCCTGAAACATTTTGCTTTCTGGACTTAAATCAATTAAACAAAACAGCTTGCTAATGAAATGTTTTAAGCTCTTAGCCATGCAGTTTACATTATTTAGGGAGTAGGCTACATCCCTGCAGAAAGTCAAACACACCTAAATAAAGCAACTTTCTCACTTGGAACTTGAACATAAAACCAGCACGAAATCTTGCTTACAGACTTTTTGAGGTTTTGTTTCTGGCGTGGCCTGCATGATCGACTCATTTCTATTTGAGGGACCTAACAAAGCTGATAAGTTTGGATGGATTTGTGCAAATCGTTGTACCGACTAAAGCTGACAATTTACCTGCTACATCTTTTGAATCCCCCCCCCCCCCCCCCCAAAAAAAAATAATTGGCTGCTCATTCCTAGGCTGCACATAACGGGTCCCTGTTACGTAAAAGCAATGGCGTGAACAAAATGCCCAGATGTTTAAAAATGGAAACAGAAGTAAATTGTTGTGTTTAACAATAAATATGATTAGGAGAAAAAAATGACCCCTCCCGGTTCAATCTACAAGGTTGCACTGTTTATAGACCTACATAGCCACATAGTCCAACCAGGAGCCTACCTGTGGCTGCATCATTCCTCCTGCACTGACTGCGGCGGCTTGCGAGGCCGCGACATTGCCTTGCATGGCTTGAGCCCCAGCAGCGGCAGCAGCGTTGGCCATGGCAGCGGGCCCTCCTTGATTCTGAAGAAGACGGAAATGTTTCTGGCTTAGTGAAACGGGTATGTGTAGCAGTCCAGTCTTACTAAACAAGGCTGACCAATGCTCTGCCCACTAGGGTTCACTCATGTCAAACCTTTCAATAATCCTCTGCCTACTCACTGTGAAAAACCAACCCCACACAAGGAGCCACTAAACACTATATACTTGCAGGCCATTTCTTGAAAAATTTGTGCAAAATTGAACCATTTTAATGCAGAGCGTTATTTTCATTACAGGGCTTCCATCCAGTGATTGCTTTCAAACAAATGTTTTTTTTTCTCTTTTGGCTCTATATCGAGTAATCACTTCATAATGAAAACTGAAGTGATGGCTAAAAAAAACCCTGAAAAAATGATCTACAAGAAACGATTGCCATCTTTTATTTCCTTCCCCTCAGACTGAAACAAAATAGTACACACAATTGTTCAGATATGGCCAGCATGTCTCAATGAGGTTACACAGAAGCAATTTTTTTAAAAACCTCTTGTCATAAATGGTCTGACAATGAACCTTAGCAGTCAGAGACTTTTCAAATTATAAATTCAATATGTCAAAAGGATTCATTTAAAACCACACAAAGTTTTTAAAAAAGTACAATCGAACCTGCCATGACAGCCACCTGTATAATACGGCCGCCTGTACAAACTGCCACTTTCCATTTTCTCCCTTGCGCTTTTTTCTATATAATTTAACTTGTGTAAAACGGTCACCTGTCCAACGTGGCCACTGCCACCTTATTTTATCAACCAACAGCCAAATTTACCTGCCTCAGGCAGCCAAGCGTGGTCACTCACTGCCCGATGCTTTGTCAAAAATTTTGAATTGGCCCCTGACGCTGTGGACGGGCTGTCATAATTCATTCACCTATCATTATTGTTAGTCCCTCCAATGAATGTTTACCCAAATTGACCAATAGGAAAGCCTAGAAATAAATTTTCAACTGCTAGTGAGAGTAGCATGATCCGTCATAACCTATAAGCTCGCCCACAACTCATGCACATATCGTGTGTGAGGCGACTTGTCACTGTTTTGTTTACCTAATCTGTAACAAAGTAACAATGGGCGTTGATATGAACTTGTGCCAGAAGTGTCGCTTGTTCTCCGAGTGGTGGCGACCTGTGTGTTTGTTTCACAATGGCACTCGGTCTTCATCGTCTTACTTAAATAATTTTTAGTCTATTTTACCATTGCACAAAATCATCAATAAAAAGAAAGTTAACCCCAAAAAACAAAAACAAACCAACAAAACAGCAACACAAAAAACCTTCCTCACACCACCAACACCCCTTTATCAAAAGAAAACAAAAACCCTTTTGAATTATCCTTGCGGCAGTCTAAAGCCAGAATTCAGCCCCTGTTTGGACCTCCGAAGAGTTTGCTTTCTTCATTTTGATCAGTCCCGCCGAAGACGGCCACCTGTTTTATACTGCCAATTTTCTCCATGACAATGGGTGGCCGTTTTACACAGGTTTGACTGTATACGCAAGGTCGATACATTTATGGTGGAGGTACAACGCAACAAGAGAAAGCCCTAAATAATCGTATCCACTATTTCATCACTGTTGAAAATATTCACGAAGAATTACCTGTTCTACAACACAGTTCTAGGGCTACAACACACTAGGAGTCGCACATCATCCCATTAAACAATATTGGACAGCATTTAATTTTGATTTATTTGTCACCCACAGAAATGCCATAGTCAATCATTAAATATGGCAAGTGTATTTCTGACTCCTGACAGAACTCGGCTGTCACCATTTCTTCTCAGTCAGAGCTATAAGATTAGATAAGATAATACTTTATTATCCCAGAGGGAAATTTTTCTTGGCAGTACAGGACCGTAAAAACACATGCAGGTATACATTAAAAACATTTTATCATATATTACTCTCATTAAAATTCTATATGAAAAGAGACCTAACGAACTGGAACTGTGTTATAACTGACATTTTGCACCCCCCCCTTCCTCCTCGCTCTCCCCTTCTCAAGCATTGCAAAAGGCAGAAAGAGCTGATTTTCTCGACCCACCTTCAAGCGGTAGTGTGCTACCACTTTCTTGATGCCATTCATGATGCCGTTCTGGTCGTTGGGGATGAGGCCGATTAGAGACTTCTTCTTGCCGCTGTACATCACCAAGATGATCTTGGTATCTGACTGAGGCGGGAAGCGAACGCAACCTGCCTGCAAGGGACAAAGCCAGAACAAATTTCACAGCACTCCCAAATGAGAAGAGTATGTGTAGCTAACAGTGAGTCAAAAAAATGTTCTAACAAACTCAATAAAGAAGGAGAGATAAGGACGACGGATGTTTGATAGGAAAGAAGGAACAAATGTGAGTCAGACTATTAAAAGTCCCAGAGTCCAACTTATGCTCACACTTGCATTATTCTTTCTTGCATTCTTTAACACAAACACAATGTGATATTCTATCAAACAAATGCTTAAGAAACCGTTCCCTCTTAAGGACCTGCTGCACTGTATCAAGCAACAGCCTCTTCATAATAAGCTTTAGAACTGGATTTTGGCATTCTAATTTTTGGTCGAGCACAAAGTGTATTTAAGATAATTCAAGATATCGATTATTTCTGATCCCTGTTCCTCCCCCAGGCAACCTTGCTTGGACCCATCAATCAAATAATGTTAATAAATGTTAAAATTAGCGATGTGTCTAAGAAACTACCTCTCCATGGTACATTGCGGATCTAACACCCCTTTCAACACTGCAGCACTATAGTACTATCGTGAGCAGGTTATCAGGGGTGTCATCTGGCAACGCAAAAAAGATCCTGAGTTTTTCGGACGCCATGGAAATGTTTGGGCAGAGATTCAAAATTTATGGATCATTTTGTCTAATAAATCCTGTATCAGGACTATTTTCTTGGCGATCAGACGGCACATTATTTTAGGAATCCAGCTTTCCCGATTTATTTGGAAAATTGGCATCTTTGAATTATAAAATAGCATTCCACCAGCTGTGGTACAAACTGACCAACCCACGCAGACCAAGGTCAAATTGTAAGGACACAAAAGTAGTAAAAACTTAAAATATGATCATGGATACGTACGAAACCATTGCTCATGAGCATGTAGAGATTGCCAAGTGCCTCATTGTTGGGACTGGTGTTGACTGGAAAATGAAACAAAACCTGGCGCGAGTTCTTGCACAGGTGCTGCACACTGGACAACATGCGCTGCGGCAAAAGCTGAATGGTCAGTTTCTGTGGCCAGTCTCCTGTGTTGCTGTTAGGAGAAAAGCAAAAAGAAATACAAAATTCGTTGGGCTGAGGTACTATATGGTTGGTTGAGTGCCCTTTTCAACACTGAAAGGTCACTTAAGGTGGACCTGAGAGAGTAATTTTAGTTTAGTAAGTAAGGTTTTACGGCGCTCGCAACTTCATAAGGCCATAAGAGCGCCAAGGGGTGATAAGGTAGGTGTTTAACAATGCTCGCAACTGCATAAGGTCATATCCAAGGGGTGGATGTCAACAGAGAAGTCTAAACGGGGAATCAGGCTTACTCTGCTCACCTCTCAAGCCTCAACTGCACAGTCTGCTTCGACTATCAAGGCACCCCGGAAATAGAAGTTCACAATAGAGCGACAAACATTCAAAAGAAGTGGAGGAAAAATGACGATAGTAAGGATGAGGAAAGAAAAAGCAGCAGTTCCTCCTATGTTTTTCCGGCACTGTATGACAGGACATTGATAAATCAGCCCATTTACAATTCTACTGCGGATAAGAACATGTTAATACCCCCCTTTGGGAATGGCTTAAAGAAACTTCAGTCAGTAGCACTGCCCTCGGGGGAGGGGGGGGGGGATGATGAGAGAGTAAGGAAAGTAAACAAGCTACGACAAATCTCACAGTTAAGGACACATGAGCACTGAAATTTCAGAAAATTCTAGTTTCCAGAAAGGTCTACAACAGCAGTAAGCCTACAGATAGCCTCACAAACTCATAAGTAAAAAAAAAAAAAAAGAAAACGGAAGAAAAAAACGGGAAATGAAAATGAAGGTCATTAGGGAAATCAGGCTCGGGGAAACCGATTATGAAAATTTAAAGGGGGAAAAAGAAAAAAGAGGGTTTGAAGTTATCAGGAGTGCAACTTACATGTCAGCATCCTGCATCTCGATGTAGACATTGCAGTTGAGTAAGAAATTGACATTTTGCTGATTCGCTGCCTGGGCATTACGGTCCTGATATTCCATGGTGCCTGGAAAGGGCAATGGGGAAACATGACACACAGAAACATTGTACACATTTGGTTTTCTCATTTGCATAAAATAATTCTAAAAAATATTCCACAAATATTTTAGGAAAACGGTTGTTTTAGGCAAGAAAGTTTAGAAAAAGAACTTTCCCGAAAACAGTCCCACCACCTATTTGACTATGCTTATCTGTGTAAGTCATAGAAAAGTAGCTAGACGTGAACGCCAACTAATATCTTTCATTCCCCACCAGTATTCTTTTGCCATTCCACCTGCGCGTTTAAAATGGATGACAAATCACTACCTCAGAATGACAAAGTTCTATCAGACATTTTTGGTCGTTTTGAGCTGTTAAGACCATGAGGTCAAAACCAAATGTTCTATCTGCTCTGCCAAACTCATAAGATTATTCAGAGTCATTATCAAGATATTCAAAGAATTGCATTCAAAAGAGCTGGACATAGTGAGAAACTCAACATTTTTTACCTCAAACTTCTCAAAACTAGATACTGAGCACATAGAACTGTAATTGTACTGTAGCGAAATGAAACCAACCTGTCCATATGACTCTTTTCTCCCTGGGTCCAGGGACCATGGGCAACTGGCCGTGCTGCTGACCCATGCCCTGTGCATCAGGCATGTATCCCTGCTGTGGTGGACACACCATGACCATAGGGGGGAGGGGAAGGGGAGAAGAAGAAAATGAAAAATGTTAGCAGACCGAATGCACATCTTATATAGAGAGATAATAAGTTTTAGGGGTGATGGGGATGGGGGAAAGGACAAAATGAAAAATGTTAGCAGACAGAATGCACATCTTATATACAGAGAGTGAGACGATAAGTTTAACAGCTCTTCCAACATAAAACGGTCATATAAGTGCTGACAATTACAAGTGTTACTGAAGAGCAGCATACAAAGAACAAAATAAGAGATACGGACGATACATATATGATAGGAAAGAAGGAGCAAACTACACTAGAGCACCTGCCAGCCACCCACCATCTTATTTATAGAGAGAGAACTAAATACAATCACTGAGTAGTAAAGTCTGAGTTTGAGTAAAGATAAGCACATTGACACAGTAACGGTAATATAGCGCAGGGGGGAAAAAAGACATCAGCAGAAACAATAGACAGAGAGACAAAAAGTAGGATCCACCAGTAGCTACCTCGAACTCCAATCATCCACTGATTAGTAAAAACAAATCCATAAATGAAACAATAAATGTAACACAGGATAATTACACAAATGTTAAAAGGCAAGAAACAAAAGGGCAAGAAACAAGAAGTAGAATAGACTTTTGTCAAGAAAAACTGAGCTTCGACACCTTAAAAACAAAAATGATAGCCAAGAGCGAAACAAAATACCAGTAGTACATGTTGAACTTAATGTCCTTTCAAGAAAACATAAAGATACACAAATGGGGACAACAGCATGAGAATCCCCAAGTCACCTGCCATAGTACTCAGTAATTTTAAGTTTTTAGTTTTTAAGTTTTAGTAGAGTTTTTAGGGCGCCTCGCAACTGCATATGGTCATACGAGCGCCAAGGGTGGATGTCAACAGAGCAGTCCATAAAGGGAATATGGCTTATTCTGCTCACCTCTCAAGCTTCAACAGCACAAACTATCAAGGCACCCCACCCTGGAAATAGCGGGTCGCAAGAGGGTGACAAACATACAAAAGAAGTAGAGGAAAAAAAGATGATAGTAAGGACTAGGAAAGAAAAAGCAGCAGTTCAGGAACAGTTAGGAGCATGACATTGATGAATCAGCCCGTTTACAATTCTACTGCTCAAAAGAACATGTTAATGTCCCCCCTTTGAGAATGGCCTAAAGACATTTCAGTCAGTAGCACCACCGCGGGGGGGGGGGGGGGTAAACTTTCAGTTTGAGCTCTATCTGTAAATTACTGAATACTGTGACCTGAGGATTTTCATCTGTTTTATGCCGGAAGCCTTTCAGCTTAAGAAAGTGTTTTTATCAGCGGTATGTCATTTCTTCAGCACTTTCTTATAATAAATGGACAGTTAGTGTTAGTGGGCTTTCTGAGAGAAAAAGAGAGGAGGAAAAAGTCAAGTGACAAAGAGATTTGAGAAAGGACACAGTTTGTTCATGTCAAGAAGTACATCAACATAGCAATAATTACTACAGGAGAAAATCAAGACAGACAGAGAGAAAGCACAGAGGGAAGACATCATCAGACAGAGACAATATGACGAAACCATTCTCAAAACCTCTACTAAAAGCACGTAAACAGCTACGTTTGGCAAAAACGAACACATCATGATGTGCTCTTTGATCCAATGTGAGAAACAGTACCCTGTGTGAGCATGAGAAAGTTGCAGCCCACTGTCTGCGGCACATTACAATCACATTTTCCACACATACGCCCTTTTCTTCCACAATGCGAAGATGCTTTGTACTGTTTTGATAACAATTATGTCTACACACTAAAAGTCTAACAGACAAATCTGCTACATAAACATCAAATTTCTGACACTGAAAAGCATACATAAGAACAAACTGAAAAAAAAAAAGCACAAAAAAACAAAAACCCCAAACCAAAAACAAACCAAACAGGGGTTAACACACAGAACAGGGAGGGATGGTGACATTGGTGTCAAGCAAATCATTCACAGATGTGATTTTCTAGCAATGTTGCAAAACATTGACAGGTTAATAAAGAGAAGATCACAACTGTGGTGGGAGGTGACTATAGAATTATGTCAGATAATCGCTCTTGATGCCTGAGAGAGGAGGAGGAAGGACGGATGGTGGGACACTTGAAACAGTGATGTATCTAGCTAGGTGTTGGGGGATGGAGGGGGGAGAGGGGGTGAGGTTGTATGTGAGGGGTAGTGTTGGGGGTAGTAAAGGGTGAGGGAGACCTTTTTCATTCAAGCGATCAATCCCAGACAGGAGAAGAGGAAGAGGCCGGGAAGCGTGGACAGAGTGAGTCGGTGCATGAGTCGTATCTGTCTGTCTGTTGACACGTGAAGACACAGAGAGAGTAGACAGCACCTGCTGCGGCGGGAACTGCTGTTGCTGTTGCGACTGCGGCGTCTGGGCAGGCTGCTGGCCCTGCTGCTGCGACATGCCCATCACCCCGGCCGACGGAGGCATCATGCCAGGAGGATTTTGCGGGCCGCTGGTTTGTATCATGGCCGGGTTTTGCGATGGCCCACCAGCCTGCATCATGGCCGGGTTTTGCGGCGGCTGGGGCCCGCCGGCCTGCATCATGCTGGGGTTTTGCGGGACTCCCGTTTGCATCATGGCCGGGTTCTGTGGCATGCCCATTGCCATCATGGCAGGGTTCTGCGGGGCTCCAGGCTGCATGTTAGCCATAGCCTGTGAGCTCAGCAAGTTAGCCTAGTAGTGAAACAAAACACGGGGGGCCCAGGTTGGGGGGAAATTATAAAACAAAGCAAAACACAACGGAATGCATGGTAAACTCCAGAAAACATGCAAGTCTAACTAGGAAAAATAAACTCAACTGGTTATAAAGGGAAAAAATTGGAGGAAAAAAACAATGTAAAAAAAAACAAGCTAACGAGGTTGAATCCAAATAGCCAAAAGGCAGTCTAATATCAAACATGACAGTACAATGCAAATCAGAACTGATAACAAATTTTAAAAACGCTACTCATTATTTTCCTGGTGCGAGCTCTTGAAGCAAGAAAGCGGAACAAATCAAAGTGGAGGCTTACAACAGGTCACCACAGTTAAAAGTCCATATATTATTATTATCACAAGAAACTTCCTTTTTTTCTTGTAGGGGGTTCATGCCCTTATCTATACAATTTAGATTAGATAAATTAGGAGGCTCTTTGAGTAAAGAGAAGCACATCAACTCCATAGTAACCATCTAGCACAGGGGAAAAAACAAGACAGATAAGAGAGGAAAAACTGAGTGAAAGAAAAGAAATAGGGCTTTCTTGTGGTGCCCTCCAAACACTCACATCAAGCTCTGACAGAGCTGTAGAGACTGGTTTTACGTTAAAATCATAAATACAAACATGAACAGTACATCAGAGAAGGTACTCTAAAATTAGGACAAAAGAGCATGTAAACTAGGGAAGATAAGAGAATTCCCTGGCTGCCCACCCCATGATTCTGCAAGCATGGACCAAAAAAACCCAACTGGCAATCATTCCTTGTTGTTATCCAATTCACAAAGAAAACCTGGCACATCACTAATTCATCATGGGGGGGGAACATACACTATGTGGGTGTTTATTTTATGTCCTATGATGATAGTATGTGGGGCCAATCAGGCCATAGCGAGAAAAAAGGATAAAATCACCTTATCAGAAATTCTCAAGACTACGCTACTGGCATACAAAACAAAGGTCTTTCCCAGGCTTCCATCCAAAACCCTAACTGGCAACGTGACATAATTATGCACAATGTAACTAAACCTGAGCCACTAGTACATACATGCTAAAACAGTCAGAACAGAGGAATCCTAGACGGGGATGAGGGCTCACACACCAGTCATGCAACACACCAACTGTACAGCTATAAAAGAATGCGTTCCATTGACGGCACACAGCATTGTCTAGTATGATCCATTCTGTTATATTTCGGTGAGGTTAATAAAAATATGAGGCACAAATTGACAAAGCTGAGAGTGCAGACGGAAAATTTCTCAAACTCAAATTTAAAAAGGCATGTCAATGACTTGAACTACAGTTGTTTGCACTGTAATCTAGCAAATTATGAGATGATGTTATAGCCTGCTCATGGAAGGGACTCCAAAGAGTGCTAAATCTGGACACCAAAAAGCAAAAGAAAATACAGGGTGATCCCAAAAAAAATCTGTGCACCTTGTTTAGTAAATATCTTCCTCCATACTGAAGTTTTGCATTTCAGATTTGTGTCATTTCTTCAGCACTTTCTTATAATAAATGGACAGTTAGTGTAAGTGGGCTTTCTGAGAGAAAAAGAGACGAGGAAAAAGTCAAGTGACAAAGAGATTTGAGAAAGGACACAGTTTGTTCAGGTCAAGAAGTACATCAACATAGCAATAATTACTACAGGAGAAAATCAAGACAGACAGAGAGAAAGCACAGAGGGAAGACATCATCAGACAGAGACAATATGACGAAACCATTCTCAAAACCTCTACTAAAAGCACGTAAACAGCTACGTTTGGCAAAAACGAACACATCATGATGTGCTCTTTGATCCAATGTGAGAAACAGTACCCTGTGTGAGCATGAGAAAGTTGCAGCCCACTGTCTGCGGCACATTACATTCACATTTTCCACACATACGCCCCTTTCTTCCACAATGCGAAGATGCTTTGTACTGTTTTGATAACAATTATGTCTACACACTAAAAGTCTAACAGACAAATCTGCTACATAAACATCAAATTTCTGACACTGAAAAGCATACATAAGAACAAACTGAAGGAAAAAAAAAGCACAAAAAAACAAAAACCCCAAACCAAAAACAAACCAAATTGGGGTTAACACACAGAACAGGGAGGGATGGTGACATTGGTGTCAAGCAAATCATTCACAGATGTGATTTTCTAGCAATGTTGCAAAACATTGACAGGTTAATAAAGAGAAGATCACAACTGTGGTGGGAGGTGACTATAGAATTATGTCAGATAATCGCTCTTGATGCCTGAGAGAGGAGGAGGAAGGACGGATGGTGGGACACTTGAAACAGTGATGTATCTAGCTAGGTGTTGGGGGATGGAGGGGGGAGAGGGGGTGAGGTTGTATGTGAGGGGTAGTGTTGGGGGTAGTAAAGGGTGAGGGAGACCTTTTTCATTCAAGCGATCAATCCCAGACAGGAGAAGAGGAAGAGGCCGGGAAGCGTGGACAGAGTGAGTCGGTGCATGAGTCGTATCTGTCTGTCTGTTGACACGTGAAGACACAGAGAGAGTAGACAGCACCTGCTGCGGCGGGAACTGCTGTTGCTGTTGCGACTGCGGCGTCTGGGCAGGCTGCTGGCCCTGCTGCTGCGACATGCCCATCACCCCGGCCGACGGAGGCATCATGCCAGGAGGATTTTGCGGGCCGCTGGTTTGTATCATGGCCGGGTTTTGCGATGGCCCACCAGCCTGCATCATGGCCGGGTTTTGCGGTGGCTGGGGCCCGCCGGCCTGCATCATGCTGGGGTTTTGCGGGACTCCCGTTTGCATCATGGCCGGGTTCTGTGGCATGCCCATTGCCATCATGGCAGGGTTCTGCGGGGCTCCAGGCTGCATGTTAGCCATAGCCTGTGAGCTCAGCAAGTTAGCCTAGTAGTGAAACAAAACACGGGGGGCCCAGGTTGGGGGGAAATTATAAAACAAAGCAAAACACAACGGAATGCATGGTAAACTCCAGAAAACATGCAAGTCTAACTAGGAAAAATAAACTCAACTGGTTATAAAGGGAAAAAATTGGAGGAAAAAAACAATGTAAAAAAAAACAAGCTAACGAGGTTGAATCCAAATAGCCAAAAGGCAGTCTAATATCAAACATGACAGTACAATGCAAATCAGAACTGATAACAAATTTTAAAAACGCTACTCATTATTTTCCTGGTGCGAGCTCTTGAAGCAAGAAAGCGGAACAAATCAAAGTGGAGGCTTACAACAGGTCACCACAGTTAAAAGTCCATATATTATTATTATCACAAGAAACTTCCTTTTTTTCTTGTAGGGGGTTCATGCCCTTATCTATACAATTTAGATTAGATAAATTAGGAGGCTCTTTGAGTAAAGAGAAGCACATCAACTCCATAGTAACCATCTAGCACAGGGGAAAAAACAAGACAGATAAGAGAGGAAAAACTGAGTGAAAGAAAAGAAATAGGGCTTTCTTGTGGTGCCCTCCAAACACTCACATCAAGCTCTGACAGAGCTGTAGAGACTGGTTTTACGTTAAAATCATAAATACAAACATGAACAGTACATCAGAGAAGGTACTCTAAAATTAGGACAAAAGAGCATGTAAACTAGGGAAGATAAGAGAATTCCCTGGCTGCCCACCCCATGATTCTGCAAGCATGGACCAAAAAAACCCAACTGGCAATCATTCCTTGTTGTTATCCAATTCACAAAGAAAACCTGGCACATCACTAATTCATCATGGGGGGGGAACATACACTATGTGGGTGTTTATTTTATGTCCTATGATGATAGTATGTGGGGCCAATCAGGCCATAGCGAGAAAAAAGGATAAAATCACCTTATCAGAAATTCTCAAGACTACGCTACTGGCATACAAAACAAAGGTCTTTCCCAGGCTTCCATCCAAAACCCTAACTGGCAACGTGACATAATTATGCACAATGTAACTAAACCTGAGCCACTAGTACATACATGCTAAAACAGTCAGAACAGAGGAATCCTAGACGGGGATGAGGGCTCACACACCAGTCATGCAACACACCAACTGTACAGCTATAAAAGAATGCGTTCCATTGACGGCACACAGCATTGTCTAGTATGATCCATTCTGTTATATTTCGGTGAGGTTAATAAAAATATGAGGCACAAATTGACAAAGCTGAGAGTGCAGACGGAAAATTTCTCAAACTCAAATTTAAAAAGGCATGTCAATGACTTGAACTACAGTTGTTTGCACTGTAATCTAGCAAATTATGAGATGATGTTATAGCCTGCTCATGGAAGGGACTCCAAAGAGTGCTAAATCTGGACACCAAAAAGCAAAAGAAAATACAGGGTGATCCCAAAATAAATCTGTGCACCTTGTTTAGTAAATATCTTCCTCCATACTGAAGTTTTGCGTTTCAGATTTGAACAAAACATTTGAAAGCCAAAAGGAATTTGCCTGATATTCATTTTAGATATGTCCATTGAATGATTTTGCTCTATACGGCGCATTAAAAGAAAACCATTTCCCACCTTGTCGCCATTTTCATAGCATGACGCACCAGTTCGCATTAGGCCTAGCACTAAAAGTTGCAACAATCACACCAAATTGCAAGCTACAGCAGTCTAACAAATCAATAGAAGTCAGCAGATATTATTTTCCCCAAATTTTGTTTGCAAGCTGAGATAATGGTTATGTTTAGTAAAGAGCAGAGAGCTTTTTGCATTGAACATCACCTCTCCACAAAACTCACTGTCCTTGACATTTTGTAAGTTCTGCGCACGGCATGGAGAGAATGCTTAGGTGCCCTCAAGACCTTTGGTGTCACAAGTAGAAAAGTTCCTTCAGTTTGGATCTACAGCGAATCAGAACTAAAAATTTCCTAAAGAATCACCACTTCAAACACGCACCATGCACAGCCCTATAAATGTCACGAGGGTGCAGATTTCAGTAGTCTGTCTGTAGACGATCTGCAGCTAGGACTTTCATACACTCAACAGGCTGCATTCTCATGGCAGATCTTAACTCATGACTGTAACACTTTCATCTTCCCTAGGCCGAGATGACATGGATCAGAGCATGGCAACGTGTTCATGATCCCTCGATTGTCTTGAAAAGCGGGAACATTTCTTCGATGACATCTGGTTTAGTGAAAAGTCCATTTTCACCCTGTGGGATATGTTAACTCCCAAAATGCTGTCTTATTGGACACCCCACTCCCTATTGTCTCTAGAAGCCACTTCATACTGAATATGTACAGTGTTTGTGGCTTTAAACACTCATGGTTTAGTAGGTCCATGTGTTTAGGCGACATTGAACATTTCGAACGACGCGTTAAAAATGTGTCGAGTCAAAAGGAGGGCAGGTAAACCACTGCTTCTAGGAATTTCAGAATGAAATCGTTATTCTTTTTAACTCTGTAAAAGAAATTAAATATTGTTTAAGTGTGACAGAGATGGAAAATTAGAAGTCAAAGAGAAAATAAAGAAAAAATCCAACCAATCTTTTCACGACTTTCTTTACAAGATTTTAAAAAATTGGTGAGCTTTGCGTTTATGGTCGCTTTTTCTTAAGTCATTTCTGTTTTCAAAACAAGTTTCTTCTTCGCAGATTTTATGTCAAACAAATTCCTTTTAAATGAATTCTATGTTTGTTCGAAATTACAGCATTCTAGAACAATTTTTGTGCGAGATATTCAGAAAAAAAGTGGTACAGTTGTTTTTTTATCACTCTGTATATGAATATTGCCTTGCAGAACTGACTTTGTATTGTATGGGCACAAAGATAAGATCAATTTTCTTTCATTCCTTGTCGTTACTGACATCGATCTAGTAACACACAGTGTTTAACCCCATAACTTCCATGCTGTCCTATAGAGCCAATTAACGAAGGCATCTCTCCGACAATACACGCAACGAAAACTTCACACCAAGCAACTTCTAAGAAAGAGGAACAAATGCTACACATAAATTGAGGGCATTTGTTGCTTTGCAAGTCCCTTTTTCCCCCCCTGAAAACCTTGAATGTCTCAAAAAGACTGTTCCATTCGAGAGGAACCAAAGTAGAAACTGGTATCTACTTATTCCTCTACACATTTTCCTATTCGTGAACTGATCAGATACTTTAACACGGAGGGCAAAAAGCTACAACGTGGCAAATGCCATAAGACCAGAGACAGATTTATGAGATGAACGTGTTTTTCTTGTTATAAATTTCTTCCCTTCTAAGCCATGAAACAATCACAACCAACCAAAAATAAATAAAACCAAACAAAACATCCAAGACGAAAGGAAGGAAGCAATCAGCCAAAATAAAGTAGATAACCTAAGTCACACTGAAAAGATTAGAAAGGCACGACAGCAGGAGAACATAAGCTGCCAAAACTGTCAACCTAGCAACCAGAAGACTACTTGGTCAGAGGACAGTGGTGTGAAATGGTGTGAAACAGAAACCGCTGACATTACCAAGACTAAATTTTACAGAACAGGTCCAGATTTGATTTATTTGGTACTTTTCAGTCTTGAAGCTACCTATAAAGGCTCAAAATATTTTTTTTAAAACACACAGTTAGAATTTTTAACCAATAATTAACCCCACAACAGATATTTAACAAGAAAGTTTACAGACGAACGATGTAGCAAGAAATTCTCAGATTTACAGTGTTTGAGATTATGTTGAAGTCTAGAACACTTTTATCAAGTTACACGATTGTATACCTTACTTCATTTTCAAGGCAATTAGCCAGTAGTCTGCTGCCAAACCAATTTTTAAAAAATCATTCTCATGGCAAAGAAAAGGCTAAATTTTTGTACGAGTTCATTATCCCCATACAAAAACTTTAAAAAACCCAAATGCACTCCCCTCGCTTCGAAACGAAATAAATCCAAATATATCAACAAATCAGCACGAGGGATGTAGCTGATGCCTAAACAAGGGTTGAAGTCTTGAATGAACGGTGAACGAACATTGAAAGGTAAAGGCGTACCTGAGAGTTTGGCACTGCCTGCTGTGCCATCTGTGGGTTGATCATGGCCCCTGGGGTGGACATTCCCACCGAGCCTTGTGGCTGCATGTTCATCATGGCTTGGTTGCCTGCCATGCCCGGCTGACGCACTGCGCGGACAAAACAAGGTGTGAACAACCCGTAACAAAATAAAACAAAAGCAAAAAACCTAACAAAAACAGCAACAACAAAAAAAGGCATGGGGGACGGGGGAAGGATTCAAATAACATTTACAGTTTCACCTCCTGACATGGAGCTTCAAAATTTATTTTAGATGATGGGGAAGAAAACAATAACAAAAAACCCCCCCAACAACCCGACATCAAAACATCTTTTCTCAACCTTTTCCAATTCAATAGTATACAAGATACGATAATTTATTTGAAGGATGATTTCATTCCAATTTTTTAGTTTTAGAAAGAGTTTTACTGCACTTGCAATACAATAAAGTCAAATAAGTGCTGAAGATTAGAGGTGTTACAAACGAGTAACAAACACAAAAAAGAAGGAGAGATCAGGACCATGGATGTTTGATAGGAAAGAAGGAGCAAACCACACCAGAGCAACCACCAACCACCCACTTTCGTTTTTTGTAAGAGCATCTGCAACACAAATAAGTCACATAAGTGCAGACGATTAAAGGTAGGAACATACAAAGATAAGGAGGAGAGATAATAGGATAATATATGATGGAAAGGGGAGAAGGAACAAAACATACCAGAGAGTTTGTCCATCACTCATAATTTGAAGGGTGAATGCACAGACTCAAACACAAATACACATACACACACATGGTATATTCATTACTCACTGATCATGTTGGCATCTTGAGGAGGCTGCTGCTGGCGCTGCAGACAGAGTAAGTTTCACGCAAATCAGGGCAGAGTAAACAGCATAATTTGCTCGCATGCAGCCAAAACAGTAATATCAAGATATGAGCCAAATAATCATAAGTTTTTAAAATGTACAGAAACATAATATGCAAGTAAGATATATTAAACATAAATTAAATACTAACTGAAACACAATTCTAAAATATACACAAAAACATAATCCTAAAAAGTACAAATAAACTATAATTCTATGGAACTAAAAAAAAAACAACAACAAATTAAATATAATTTCAAAAGACAGGCTAAAACATAATTCCCAAACTAAAATTTTTACAAATCAAATAAAACCAATCAAGTTAAAATGAATTGAGTCCATGCAATCATTTAAACAAATAAAGTATAAATGGATAAAATAAAGTATACAAGGCAATCACGGGTGTAGTAGTCGAGGTAAGCTGCAAGAACCATCAGGAGGAAATAGGCAAAAGAAACACATAGTCAATGCTCTGATGTCAGCTACCATGTTCTAGCCAGGTCAAAACATATTTGCTACACACTGCTCAGCGCAATGTGCTTTTGTTTCTGTTTGGAAATAATGTCTTTTTCCTCTGTGTTTGTGCACCAAGGCCCTTAAACCCAAAATGCAACTGACTTTTGCCTGAACACTAAATTTTCTGTGTGATACACAGTTTTCTTTGCCCTTAAAATATCCATACACTATCTAGCTAGGTGGTTCTTTTTATTTACTGAAACTGACAAAACAAAGTATTTGAAACTAACTATAACAACTAGTATAAGACAATCACTTGCATAAAAGGCGACTATCGATCCCCCCCTTCTCCTCTGAATATTTCATTTTTACATAATAATGACACTGTGTGAAATGTCCACATGTTGCTGTCTTAGACAATTTCGATTGTATCTCACAAAAGTCATCTGACCAACTACAAAAAGATGACTAACAAATGAAGAAGCAGTACTGCACCACT
This sequence comes from Aplysia californica, assembly GCF_000002075.1. Lineage (NCBI taxonomy): Eukaryota > Metazoa > Mollusca > Gastropoda > Aplysiida > Aplysiidae > Aplysia > Aplysia californica. The sequence goes on along the minus strand of NW_004797483.1, from coordinate 674,413 downwards.
TCTTCTCATTACCCACACAGAGAGGTCTCTAGCAAGCTTACCCCCCCCCCTCCCACAAATATGGATTTAATATAGAGCTTTTCGATGGGTAGTTGAGGACATGACCTTCAGCAAGACACTGTGACCATAACTCAGTACAGAGTGCATACTGTGGTAACAAGTAACAACGTGATAGAGTGATATAGATAGAAATTTTTTATTAGGCCATGGATAAACAAACAATATCATGCTATTGGCTCAGGAAAATTTGACAAATATCCCAATGGGGACCAATAAAGTGATCCCCTCTTTTTTGCTTTTACATTCTGTCCTTGAACTCACACCATCATTTTCTGGTACACACTGGTCCAACTAACCACACACACCATCATTTTCTGGTACACACTGGTCCAACTAACCACACACACCATCATCACATGACACACAAAAGTAGACCCAATAAAACACAAACACTATATGGTCTGTTGAGACATACGCTGTTCTGTCTTTAGATCTTTTGACCCAGAGCAGAGTGGCTATATGCTGTTCTGTCTTTAGACCCAGAGCAGAGTGGCTATATGCTGTTCTGTCTTTAGACCCAGAGCGGAGCGGAGTGGCCATACGCTGTTGTCTTTAGACTATTAGACCCAGAGTGGGGTGGCTGTATGCTGTTCTGTCTTTAGATCTTCAGAACCAAAGTGGAGTGGCCATATGCTGTTCTGTCTTTAGACCCAGAGCGGAGTGGCCATGTGCTGTTGTCTTTCATTGTTCATTGTTTCAGGACTATTAGACCCAGAGTGGGGTGGCTATATGCTGTTCTGTCTTTAGACCTTTAGATCCAGAGTGGAGTTGGCAGTTAACAATAGATAAATGGCATATAACATCAGAGCAGGGAGGAGTAAGGATACCGAGGAGAGGTTCGTCGCCACCGAGTGGTACGTCAAGTCATGACCTTTGCATGCTCGACTACATCAACAATCAACACAATAAAGAAACTACGAGAGACATAAATATTGCTAAACAGTCATTGTGTTTATCAGAGAGAGAGGGGGAGGGGAATAAGTCAACTACCATTCTGGGCTGCATCATGTTAGTGGCGCCTGCGAGTCCCGCTTGACCTTGAACTTTGGCTTGCTGACCCTTTGAAGCAAAACAAGGCACAGGCTCAGGTCATCATACAGCATACATAAGTCTTCATTTTTTGCACTTGTATAACACCTCAGTAAACCCAGATAGGTCACTTCAAAGGTGGGTCCCACACCGTGGGTTTTTTCAGTTTGTCTTCTTCGCCAAATCGAACTATCGGTCGACTCAATGGCATGAAAGACAGCTGGATTGAATATAAAATAGCATTAACACATGCAAGTGGGAAAGTGGGATGGGATAAGGCCTTAATTCCCCCAAAACCTGTCCTCTTCCTGAAGCCACATACTTATACATGAGCCTGTACATGAACTCCCTTTTCACAAAAGGCCAGTCCTGCAAGACACACAAGGTACTATGACCCTATGGGTAGAGAAAAGAAAAAAAAGAAGACAGAGATTTAACACCAACACCCCCCCCCAAATGTGCTTGAACATCCAATACAAAATGTGTACTTGTGTAATAAGTTAACACAGCACTCATCTCAGGCTTTACAACCCCTACAGGCAGCACCCACAGCATAACATTGCTCACTGAAGGAGGTGACATTAGGTGAAATGACCTAAGACAATATGTCTACACGGCACCAACAGAACCAACGTTTTTTTGGGGGGTCTGTTAGAGAGGAACACACTGGCATAGAGATAGTCACCTAGTGTAAGAAAATCTAAGAAAAAAACACACAAAAAAACAACCTTGCAGAGAATGGGAAAAGGCAACAACACCAAATGTTCAGCGTAGGGCATTTTTGAGCAATGCTCAAGAAGGAGCCACAGAGGGGCAACCACAAAGCTCTAAAAGAAGGTGGAGGACACCCTTTCCAAAAAATACTTAGCGAGTCAAAATGCCCTTTTCAAACATAAACAAAAAATCAAACAGACCACTTATTCAGCATTCATTTAGCAATTTTCATCAACCAAAACTCTCTAACACACTTCCCATATGACAGCCTCAGAGTCTATGTGTCCTAGAGCACCATTGCAAACCACAGAACAGACTCTATTTTACATTTCAGATCCACCAGTATAACAATAAAAATACAGTAACATTAATTGCTTATTCACTTGTTAAAAACATTCATTACAATATTCTTTTGGTTTCTATTTCTAAAATACATTGCTAAAGTAATATTATGAGCACCATCCCCACCCCCTCCTTAGTTTGCCACACAAAAAGAAATATCCCCCTAAATTCTTGACTGTTTGGTCACCATGCAATGTCAGCCCTCATTAATATATTTTACTTTGGCTTGAAGTATAAAAGCCCCCTAAACTCAACCACATGTGAAGGAATCCAAAGACAGAATTGGGAGCATAAGAAACAATGTGGGACAACTGAAGGAGGCAAAACCAAAGATAGAAAGAAAGCAACTTCAATGAAGGAATATGAACTTCAAAAATAGAAATGCACAGAAAGAAAGGAAAGCTCTTGCATGCTATAGCAGTTCAATCTTCTATCTGAACATTTACACAATGATTATTGCTCTACAAAGAGACACAAGCTGTGTGCAGCTCTTTGTGAAGATAGTGTAGTCAAACACAAATTACACAAAATGTTCAATTTTTTTAGAAAAAGAAAATTAAATCTGAAAAAATGTCCATGTTACTACACCAGCTCTCACAATAGGTTTTTAAAATATCACTTTTACTCTCTTCATTGGCAGTCTGGAAAAACAAGGAGCTAGACTGAATGCAGGCTGTGTGAGACACCACAAGACAGTACAATAATGCCACAACCCGATTAAATATCTTCTCCAAGTGAGAATTGAACTCATTGTTTAGGAGCAGGAGCAGCCTTACGATTACAGATATCAGTGACATTTTCTAATGTTATCAATTCCTTAACAAATTCTAGCACCAAAATAAAAAAGCCCAATAATTTATACCTGCCCATAATACATAACTGCATCTTTGACTTATCTTTTAAACATAAAAACACACATAGAATATTAATAATAATTCTGTAATTTCAGGAAACACTTCTCCGATACAGATAAGAAAAAAATTATATTTCACATTTTTACAGTAATTTTGTTATTTTCATGTCCATACTTTGTTCTCTTTAGAAAATATCCTTCTACTTTTTTACTTGATACTTTGATCAATTTTTAGTCTTTAGCACAACAGTGTGCACACAATACAATACACAAATATATGCATCAACCAGACATATCAACTGACAAGCGATTTAAATTTTTTTTTAATTCTTGACAAAATAAGCAGTTATTCAATTTTTAAGAAAACAGTAACTAAAAGCTGAATAAGTATAGTTGATGTTACAAGGACAATTACAACATAACAGATAACAGCTCAAATGAAAACTATCAACTTACACCTAAGAATTGCAGGGAGCGTTTTTAATGAGACCGGGTTACCTCATTTGGATCAAAAAACAAATATTTTGTGAACAATATTGAAGACATTAAAGAGAGAGAGAGGTGGGGGGAGGGAAGGGTGGTGGGGGGCTAAGGAAGGGAAAGTCTGACACACAGATACGCACACACACACACACAAACATGCACACAAAGTCAGTGCAAAGGCCCACCTGTGGCCTCATGGGCATCATGAGCGTGTGTTTGCCCTGGCCTTGACCCGGAGCCTGCCCCGCCCCCATGGGGTCCATCCCACCGGCCATGTTCCCAGCTCCAGCCATCACCACTTGTGGGTTGCCCACCTGCTGGATGCCAAGGGGAGAGGACTGTGCCGCCTGGGGGCCAGGGGGCTGCATCATCTGCTGGGCGCCCGGCTGCTGGTTCATCATACCTGGAGCAGAAAGGGTGTCATTTCAGTTTTAGTAAGAGTTTTACATCACTTGCAACACAATTAGGTCATATAAGTGCAGAAGTTTAGAGGAGCAACCTGATTTCCATAGTTTTAGTAATAAGACTTTTACAGGGCCTGCAACACAATAAGGTCATAAAAGTGCTGAAAATTAGAGGTGTTACTTGAGGGTAACATACAAAGCAAAGAAGGAGGAGAGATAAGGTTGATAGTTGTTTGATAGGAAAGAAAGAACAAACATCATTAGAGCACCTGCCAACCACCCACACGAGAGGACATATCAGAGCTACTTGCACATGGACCTACAAATGAAATTTTTAAAGCCACCTGGGCAGAGAGGGATACAATACAACATCCCGGCAGAAAGATAAGAGATAATAACAACTCTCCCCACTTGGGAATCAACCTCAGGTCTTTTGCGTGCAAAGGCGAAGTGCCTAATCGCTACTCCAAGGACTATTTTCCCCACATAGGAGCAGTACACATGAATAACAAGTGCATTCATAAGTGGTATCTGGCTGCCCGTAAGGCGACAAACACTATGTATACTGTGGGGTTGGAAAAACTACGCCCCTGAAGTAGTATAAAAGAAAAAGTATATATGACCGCACACGCTGTTTAAGGAAGTTACTGTAAAGCAGTGCAAGCTTCTCCAGGATACCCGACTATACATATGCACTATAACATTTAAATAAAACAACCAAAACAGAAGAACAAAACAAGCCACATAGATGGAGATACCTGGTTGACTGGTCATTGGCTTTTTGAAAGCATCGGGGACATTCTGTGCAGCCTGCTCCTTTATCATGGCTGGGCTGGGAGCTGAGAAGTTGAGTACAATGAACAAAATAATCATACATACAGGCCATGGTCATAACACACCATGATTTAGGTAAAACTATAGTTTTATTAATGTTGTAACACAGTCTGATCAAGGTAAAAATATGCAATGACTAAGGCTGTAACAAACTGTGATCAAGGTTCCAACACTCACAAAAGTAAATATTTTGGGTTTAGGTTCGAAGATGAGAGGAGTAGTGGGCACCTTAATGTCACTAGAGGCTGTAGAATCTACAAAGAAACTTCATGACATTACAGTCATAAGAAAAATGAATGACTCCATTTGACCCTATTTTACACGATGAGGAAAAAAACCCTGATTGAAGTTATTTATTTTTTTAGTGTAGAGATGACATATTGGTAGTGTCCAGCATAAAATCCTGAGTCTGAGATCTGCTCAGTTCTGTCTCCAGTAAAATACACTTTTTGGAACTGTAGACAGCATCATCTTTACAAAACTACTTACCTTTGACAGCCTGCTTTTTGTCCTCTTCAATCTCAGATCTCTCTGAAAAAAGCAAATAAAGCAACACAATGTAGTCAGACCTACCTGTCAGGACACCTCCCTTTTGTATTTTGTAACAACTGACTTCATCCATCTGGACACATTTGTTTCAACAGAACAGATATGTAGAACTGAAATCTTTAACAACCCAAAATACACCTCCCCCCCCCTCCCCCCCAACCACATCCTACTTTCAGAAAAATACCAGACCTCACACATCCTTTTATGTGAACAGAATAAACATGGTAAACTTTCCCTTAACTACTCAGGGTCTGTCAACATTTTCATAGCATCTACTGTTTCTACACTTTAGGAGGCTAATATCTTTATACTGCCAACCTACATGTATTTCGAAGCGGGGCATTAAACAACCACCGCTGTTACTACCCAGGTGATCCCTACCACCGACCAATATTACCACATTGCCTGCTAGTGGAAAGTACCTCCCTGGTTGGCACGCACTGCAATAAACACTTCTCCTGAACCAAGCTGCAGTATACATCAACTCCTTATAAACGACACAATGAGAAAAATTTTCTTCCATAGCTGTTGGGCTTCATATATACAAAGAACATTTATCATGTGAGGTCACGCCTTGAAGCTAAAAGCACAGAAAGAAACTATCTTTACATACCAACGGCAGGAGTGTTTGAAGCCAAAACAAACATTATACATAACAACATATTATTATATTAAAGAGGTTTTAAATGCCGAAAAGCTCCTCTTCCCCCCCCCCCCCCCCCCCCCCCCTCCCCTCCCCCCCCCCCCCCCCCCCCAGCCGAATAATCTGTACCTTGAAGCTGAAACCCCTTGAGCAGCACCAGATGGCGGGGGTCGACAGCGTAGTATCCCTGTTGGTGCGGGTGGTAGTTGTCACCTGCCGCAGCCTGGCCAATAGACAAGGGAATTGTCATGTGGAGTAGAATAATTTGTCCTAGTAAGCGTTTTACGGCACTTGTGTAGCACAATAAGGTTATATAGGTGCCCGAGATTAGAGGTGTGACAAAAGAGTAACAAACACAAAAAAGGAGGAGAGATCAACACCATAGATGTTTGATAGAAAAGGAGCAAACCACACCAATGCACCTACCAACCATCCGCTGGAGCAGATAAAAGGAGCACCTGCCAATAGGGCTGGAGTCTGCTCGATTAATCGAAGGCTTGCGAGTAACGGACGGCTCGTGCCAGAGGCTTGCGAGCAGGCTTGAGCTTTGCCCGCAACCGGAGTTGCTACTCGTGGACGGCGGATGGGCTTACTGATTTGTGTCGTGACGTCACAAACTCTTGTTTACTGAGCGCGCGATACTTCTGCCCGTGTGCCGCACGCTGAAAAGCCCTAAAAAACCCTCACACTTCCAGTGATGGCACTGTTTGGGGAGGGGAGGGGGTGGTATGGCTGGGAAAGCGAGAGGTGTTCGCCACCCCTCGCTTTCCGTAGAACCCGCCCCTCCCCTTACGCCTCCTGGTTTGACAGGGTTTTATTTGTCTTGTTTTTTGGGGGGGGGTTTTGGTTCAGTTTTTTGTTGATTAAAAAAAAAATTTGTTGGTGGGGGGAAGGATTATGTTTTGCTTTATTGATTTTCTGGGCGTAATTCGACATCATAATTAATATTTGTATGATAGAACATGCACAATACATACATAATATCAGTTACAGTGCAGCAAGATGTTTTTTAAAAGTTATAGGCCTACAATGTAATTAATAATGTGATATAATTTACCTTAACAATGATCTTCTGATAGGGAAGCAGTCAAATCAAAAGTTTTTTACATTGTTCAGAGACAAAATCACGATTGTCATCCCCTCCCCAATGCTTTCTCTTCAACTTCAACTTGTTCTAAGTGTCGGGGTGGGAGTGGAAGTGTAGTTTAGGCGAGTGATTAAATTACAAGCCACGGGATGCTAACAATACTGATTTATTTTGTCAGTTAAAAATTGTTTGTAAGTGTTCACACCTTTATTCTGCGTCCTAAATAGTTTAGCATACCGCGACCCCAGTGCTTTCTTGTCGTATCTCCATTTTTAATACCAGTGAACACAGCTGATAACAAAATGTGAGCCTATGAAGATGTCACATTTTCACTGTTAAAGCACCGAGGTCGCGAACGGTCTGCACTAGGCTATTACAGCCCTCTTCGCCTTGCACCAAAACCAGCGCTGCCTCTCGCTTCCTCCACGTCCAGAGTTCAGAGTTCACGCCGCGAGCAGGGTGGATTACCGGTAGATCTTACGGCTCGATGCAGACGAGCGGTGTTTGCCTGACGAGCGGTGTTTGCCTGATGAGCGGTGTTGGACTCAAAGCAGATTTATTGGCACGAGAGCAAGCCCTTAGCACAAAGCAATACGAGACGCAAAGCAGGTCTTGGGACCAAGTGCTTTGCTCTGCTGCAATTTGAGTCTTGCCTGCCGTCCACTGCTCGTATGCCTTCGAATAATCGAACAGACTAGTTTGTGCCACAATGACACTGTGCGCGGGGTCTCTCTCTCTCTCCCCCTCTCTCTCTTTCTGACGTTAGGGGTTTCGCGGAATGCAAGCAGGGAGGGGAAGGAAGAGGGGGTCAGACACGAGTGGCTTCGCGGATTGCAATTTGGTGTGGGTACTTGAAGCTTAGGCTAGACTCAACGTATCATGCTGGTGATTTGATTTGATGATTTGACCTAGTGATTTGAGGCTTGTGACTTGAACTAGGGTCTTGCGAGCACGAGCGTGTTTGCTACCGGGGTACAGCCCTACCTGCCAGCCATCTGCTGGTGTAGAAAAAAGATGCCTTGTTTGTGTCAATGGTGTCAGACACGGTTTAGCCAAGTCTTCAGCTTATATCCCCTCCCCAATCCAAAACTGATGTTTAACTATAAAACAAATGTTGTCCATTCCTTAGAGCTCTAATCAAGGTCAGAGTTGCAGGTCTATTTTGGGATTATACAGAAAACTTGGTCATTTACTGTCAAAATTTCTACAGCAGTATTTCTGAATCAATATAATTGAAACATGGTAATCAGAAAAAAAAAAAAAAAAAAAAAGAAAAGCATTTCAACAAAAAAGACACAATTACATCAAACACAAGAATAAAGAAGAAATGAAAAGAAAAGTCATACCTCATTGAAAAGTTTCTGGAGTGCTGGAATCTTACGAGGGGAAATAATCGACAGATGCACTCCTCTCTAGAGCAAAAAAAGAGAGGTCATATTTAGAACTAACAGAGATAAATTCTGTAGACGATCTATCCATGGTTACAAAAATGAAATACTGTTAAAAAACAATACCTCTCTGACAGAAAACACTAAAATCCCAGACAAAATGGAATACCAAAGAACATACAGTACACATAAGTCTTACTTTATTCATCCTGTGGTCTGTATTTCAACCATATCAAAAAGCAAGCAATGATGCTTTTTAAGTATTTAAACCCTTTGTTTCTTATTTTAGCAACTCACATTGCTTGCAAGAACATTACTTGGAGCAAAGATCAGAACAGAAAGTGTTTAATATATTTCCTGATAGTTATTGCTTAGCTATCAACAAATAAACTATTTTAAACAGAATATCAAGAAGTTTTTTAGACTTTTCAATGCCTTTCCTGGAAACTCCAACTAAAATTATTTTAGAGTAAGTAGTGGAAATTGTCATAATAACAAAAGACATGGTCACAGTAAATGTAGAATCACCACATAAAAGAGAGAGATTAACAAAGCAGCTAAGGTTTAGAATTCTACAATCAGGACCATATATATTTCAGTCAAATCTTCTGTTATGGCTACTTATCCAAGACAATCGCAAGAGTGCAAATGACTGCTTTCCATCTTGCTGGCTTTTTTCTTTATTATAATGACACTTTCCAAGACAACCACACCTGTCTGAGACAACCACTTTTCTCCTCGACAATGGATGGCAATCTTGTACAATTTGGACTGTATTGCATATAAAAATTCAACTCTATACCTTTCCCATCATGCTTGCCAGTTGTTCACTGTTGTAACCTCGATAGTCCTGGCTTTCTTCTGCCACTATGTGGTATGGAGGAGAGTTGCAGATGAGGATGCAGTGGCGTTGACTCGGTTTGCTGTTCCAAGTAAGGGACACGATAACAAGAAGCAGTAAATTGTAAATAGTGTCAGCTGATTTGAATTGCTGTTCAGTGGAAAGTGGCAATACAAATGCTACATTACACAAAAACATCCTGGAAAAATAGACACACTGTAAAGAAGTAGAAAGAGAAGACCCCATCACGGCTCCAATGAGCAACCTTATTATAAGTATAGTATTTGGAACAAAGAAAGTAAAATTCCCCTCATATGAAACCAAACTGTAGTTGATTGAGGAAGCAAAAAAAGGGGCAAAATAAATAGAATGGAAACTTGTGGTTAGGTTGTCAGGCCATTACAACAAGCTTTGTGTCAACAGTTTGAACTTGGCAACTATACCAAGGAAAACACCAACTCATACAAGCAAACATTTGTCATCCTTGGTTACTTCCCCTTATACTCGCACACAAACTATGACTAAAACAGCGTTTTAATTTTGAGCCTTGCTATAAAGGACGAAACAAAAGCATATCATCAAAGTTGTTATATATATATACAATTTGAATTAAGATCATACATGACACCAACTGGGCTAACCAAAAACGTTTATGATAGAACCCAACGGACAACAAATGAAAATGAAAATATAAAAGGAAGCATGAGATTTCTTTCCACAGTTCAGGGCCAATTTTGAAGATTTTTTATTATTTAATGAATGTAAGATTTAAGCTTGAAGACAGCAGGAAACGTAAAACACAGAAACTAATAGTAGGATTGAAACATTAAAAGTAAAAGTTGAGTAAATCAGTGAAGAATAAACAATGCGTACTTGTTCTTGTTGAAGACTTAAGAGAAGAGTTGGTGAGGTATTTCAGGTAATGGGACTGTTTTTAAAAAGTTTTAGTAGAAGTTTTACGGCGCTTGCAACTGCATACGGTATTATGAGCGCTAGAAGATTAGAGGTGCTACATGAGAGTAACAAACATAAAAAAGAAGAAGGGGAGAAAAGGACGATAGATGTTTCATTGGAAAGAAGAAGCAAACCACACCAGAGCACCTGCCAACCTCCTACAATGGGACTGTCAGTGCGTTTGTGAGCGAAAAATTTTAAAAACAAAGGGGGAGGGGGGGAGAGAAAGAGAGAGAGAGTAGGAGGGAGAAAGTAATTATACTTGTGCAGAAAGATGTATTGAAAAAAAATTGTTTCGATTCTTTTTTTTTTTAAAGCCCACAATGAAAATATGAATTATTGATACCAAACAAATGACCTTAAGCTTTTTCTATTTCTTACCCTGAATATCTGAGCTGTTTAATCTCATCCAAACACTGTAATGCTGTACTAAGCCCCTCCGACACATGGCTAGAGCTTTGGCCAGCACCACCTATGAACCTGTTTGAGATTGAGAAGGATGCAAAATCTTGGAAACAAATTCAGCAGGATAACTGCTTCCAGGAGGAGGGAGAGGGATGGGGAGAGGGAGAGAGTCGGAGAAAGATAGAGATAAAGACATACAGAGAGAGAGAAAGAGAAAGAGAGAGAGAGAGAGAGAGAGAGAGAGAGAGACAGAGACAGAGACAGAGACAGAGACAGAGAGATAGAGATGAGGGGGGTTGGGAGAAAGAGAGAGAGAGAGAGCGAGAGAGAGGGAGAAAGAGACAGAGAGAGAGAGAGAGAGACAGAGAGAGAGAGAGAGACAGAGAGAGAGACAGAGAGAGAGAACAATTCATTTTGGCGCTCATATGACTTAATGGAGTTACGAGCGCCGTAAAACCTCAACTAAATAAATAAAACTAATAAAGCAATTCAGCGTATCAATACAGATAGTGCAAACAAAATAACAGCACATTTTATATTATTAGATAATGGTAAGTCAAAAGCTGATTATTAACGACATGACAATGTGAGAAACAATAAGTCCTTGAAGGTTCAGGTATTGGCTTAATTCCAGCATGCTCCCTGTGAAACTTCAAGAATTTTCATTAATGTTGGGGGGGGGAAAATTGAAATTAAAATAAATAAAACTGTTTTCAACAAAAATCTGAACAAACATACATGCATAACATCTGCCATTTGTAGTACTCAAGGGTGAGCCTGCCTGTAAACACCAAAGGCTATCAAGAGTGTCATTACAAAAATGGAACACAAGGGTGCTCACTAGCAAAGGTAAAATTTAAAAACTTACTTGACCCTGTGGAAATGGAAGTACAGATACTCAAAATTTATGGATAACGTTGACCAATACCTCTTGTATCAAGACTATTTTTTATAAAATAAAGGGTAAAATCTGCAAAATTAAAAAAATGGGTTTTGCGTTTTAGTTTTAAGAAGTTTTTGAACAAGAGTTTTGCCGTACTAACAACACAATTAGGTTATTAAAGTGCAGAAGATTAGACGTGTTACAAGAGAGAAACAAACACACACACAAAAAGGAGGAGACATTAGAACGATACATGTTTGACAGGAAAGAAGGAGCAAACCACACCATAGCAACCACCAACAAATACGGATTTCCCGATTTACCATGTAAATAGCCCATCTATAGTAGAACTGTGACTTACTCGAGGTTATCAAAGGACTGTATGAGTTCGTGCGTGCTGGTGGTCGGGTACGTGCAATCAGACGACATCTCTGGAGCGGCATCCCCAGCACGGTACGTGACCAGGCAGTACAGAGTGCAGTTGTACTGAGAAAGAATACACATGCACAGATACATGAATTTAGTAAGAAATACAAGTAACAATTTGTGTTGAATAAATGCACTTTTTTTAAACTAAACATTTTTAAAACAAAGTATAACAAAATCTATTTCTTACATTTGAAAAAAAAAATTCTTACGTTACAATTGAATACAAAGAAGAAAAAAGTCCACTTGGATTCATTATTTTCATTTCTCAATGCTTGATCAGTCAAAAATTAATTTGTGTTGAAGCCACTGATAGAGGATATAGTCCAGGATTAATCACTCCAGTCATACTCATGTTTGAGACTGGCTCATAATATTTATTGTAGTAATGGATAATAAACAATATAATACAAAACATTCACCTATCACTCCACACAATGCTTTACAACAGATATATACAGTATATGTACACACAAATCTCATCACATAATACAGCATCAAACCTCTTTCTCATTATTATCATTCTGTCTCAGATTTTTTACTATTTTTCTCATTTTCAGAAACAGGTTAAGGTAAAAAGTCTTCATACAAAAATAGCACCTACCTAAAGCTGTGCAGCAGCAACATAGGAGCCTACTTAAATTCACTGTAACATCATACTGACAAATACACATGTGTGCCTAATGTTTGTCTTTAACTTGAAACCAAAGTCAAAGTGACTTAAAACATAATTCCTTTTTGTTCTTAACTGATAGGAAAATAAAAACCACACTCCTCCTGATATCAAAATATATAATATGCATTTGACATATATGTTGATATTATATCACAATAACTTACTCTCTTTTACTTTTCATCAATGAATGACTAGCAAAATCACATTATAATAATACATTTTCTGAATCAATTTCCATTGATTTTAACAGGCATTAAAAGGAAAATAATCAGGGATGCACAACCAGAAAACAAATATTAAAATTACATTACACTCAAGAATGATCAAATAAACAGTAGGCCTATATTTAATACAAAAGAAAACCCCCCACCAAAATTCCTTCTTTCAATTCCACAAAATCATAAACTATGCATACAATTGCTCAAAGTGAATTTTTTACAATCACCAAACTGTCATATTTACTTTTCCGTATTCACATGATATGGCTTAGGTTTTATCTTTAGTCTTGCTATCTTCATTTCTTCTGTAAAGCCTTTTACTGAATATCATCTTTGTTCTGAGATCAAAATGCAGGTCCTCTTGCCTCCTTCACATTGAGAAGTGGAAGGTCAAAGTGGAAAGAAAAAAAGATTATTGAATGGCAACGGCCTCAAAGAATGAAATAAAAAAGTACAAATTTAATTCAAACTTACATCATGGCCAGTGTCAATCGGACTTGGAGGACCTCCATTGAAATACCTGCAAAAAAACGTAAAACGGTAAAAATATCTGGCTGCACTCCACTGGCATCGTCTGTTCAGGAAAGTACTCAATCAACAAAAGAGGCCCAGTTACCTTTAAAACCCTCACACAACATAATTCTACAGAGATGTCGAAGATCATATTTTTACGGGTCCACGACAAAGCCTAGGGTGTGTCTCACTATCTTTTGGACCACCAAGGGATCTTTAACTTTAACTCTTTCCGGACGTATCGCCGATATATATTGGCGCGAGTCCACACCCCTTGCAGACGTGTATCGCCGATATTATATTGGGTATGAAGGGGTGTCTCTGTTTTGTTTCGTTTTAACGTGATCCATTATTTATAAAAGTACTTTTTCTTAGTGTTATGGAAAGGGTTTACGAAATGAAAACATCTACTTTCACTTTGTCAAAGCGTCGGTCCGGCGAAAAACGAGTGAATTAATTCTGCAGTCTTGCGTCAACAAAACGATCTAACCGGACTCAGTATAAATATCATAACTCAAACAAAAATTGAAATACTGCATTCAAATAAAAAGCTGCATGTATATTCAGAAATTTATGGAGTCTGCTCTAGGCCTGTATGATAAGATAGCTGCTCTTTGCTGATTCACTTTCACATGTTTAGTCTGTGTAATTCTTTCCATCAAAATGTAATTTTTCTCACCACCATCACCCTTTCTAACCCTTGTAATACATACTTATATGTTCAAAATTAATCCTTGTTTCATGTTGGAATATATTCCTTATAATTCAATTTCCTTCAATTTGATATTCAATAAATTAATGTTACATTTTGTGTGATGGTTATAATGCTTATATGAAGTTATTTTGTACATCATCTGTGTAGCCGAATTGAGTCACAGGTTAATTACATCTAGATCCCAAAACAACTACATCCGAAAGAGTGAACGTGTGCAACTTGCACACAGGACCTCCGAGACTTTTTGCCCTTGACTGAGAAAGCAAGGTGCTGAACTTTCAGGACTACCATAAGATCAGGGGTGTGGCTGAAAGACAGCAGTAAGAAGGACCCAAGAAGTAGCAGTAGAAAGGCTGCAGAAAGAGTCAGAGGAGCCCAGAGGAGGGAGCAAAGGAGGTGAGAGGGTGGGGTGGGGGTAGAAAGTGGAGTTTAAAAGCAGACAACATAGAACTATGATAACTGTTGTAAGAGAGCAGGAAAGGTTGTGAAAGTAAAGGAGAAAATTTTAGAGAAGAAAAATTTCCATCGCTATCCAGATTCGAACCAGGGACCTATTAAATGAGAGGCAAACACCTTTTATTAACCTCTAGACGACAAGAGCCCCCGGTATCAAAGATGAATGCAATATACAGATGTCTGGGTTGGCTTGTCTGTTATCAAGTTAGAGAGAAAAAAAAAAGGAGGGGAAGATAGTACAGTATTGGCTGTTCCCTTGACTCTTGCTAAAGAAAAGAAACCTACAGGATGTGTCACAAGCCTTTGATCCTGATTGTGGAACATTATAATCACTCATGATCATACTAAGCTAAACAACTGATTACGATGGTTCCATAAAACAATCCCCACTTTTCAACCCTCGCCCAGCGGGGGCCAGGTTTATGTAACCCTATAAGCCTATTTCGGCACCTAGCCTGCGTTCTGGTCCCCAGTCAGTCTAGCCCCTGGCTCAGCGCACACACGTCGGGCATCATCTCACGTTCAATTCGGGTCCCCCGAGTCGGTGTGAGCGTCAGTCTGCTTGAGTATGTGTGCGTTTGAGGCCTTCTTCTTGAACCGCCAGCGTTGTATCGTAACCGAGGCGTCTCATTCAAAATACGCCAAATTGGTAGAGCTCTAGATGTTCGTCCAATGAAATTTTAGAGCAAATTAACCTACTTAGACATGAAGAGCTCAAAAGGATAGTCAGGAAACAAGACTTCCATTTTTCTATACAAAATCTTTCAAATGAGCTTGATTTTGTTTGAAATGTTACCACCTGATTTCAAATTTAAGCTTTTATAATTTTGAATACCATTAGTGCAGGGAAGAGGCTAGCCGTACTTAATGACGGCTAGACTGGCAGTCTAGCCGTACTTATTCTTAATATGATGGCTAGACTGACCATTTACAAAAAATAGGCCTACTGAATTGTAAATTTTATACAGTCAAACCTGCCCTGACGGCCACCTCTATAAGACGGCCACCTGTACAAACGGCCACTTTCCATTTCCCCCCTTGCGTTTTTTCTATATAATTTAACTGTGTAAAACGGGCACCTGTCCAACGCGGCCGCGGCCACCTTATTTTAACACACAACCCCTATCACACTAAGCAATAACACCTGTCTTAGACGGCCACCTCAGTGACTCCATTACGTTTTGTCATAAATTATGCATTGGCCCCTGGCGTTGTGGGCGAGCCGTCATAATTCAATCACTTGTTGTTGTTGATAGGTAGCCCTCCAACCGATCATGTTGCGTAGGCCCCTCCCACTGTTGACCAATAGCTACCAATTTTCAGCTGCAGGTGAGTTAGCTGTGTGATCCCTCATAACCCATAAGCCCCGCCCAGAACTCACACAAATCGTAAGTGAGAAGAGTGGTCACTATGTTACCCAGTCTGTAACAAAGTAACAAAGAACGTCAACATGAACCTGTTACAGAAGCGTCGCTCGTTCTCCGAGTGGTGGCGACCCATGTGTTTGTTTTAACATGGCACTCGGTCTTCCTCGTCTGATACATTTAATTTTATTGTCACCCTTGTGCAAAATCAGCAACAAAATAAAAATTACAAACAAAATACAAACCACCACCACCAACAACAACAACAACAACAATGCGGCTACTTTTGATTGGGACCTCGGACGGGAATGGTTTGTTTTCTTCATCTTGATCAGTCCTGCCTAAGACGACCACCAGTCTTATACGGCCACTTTTCTCCTTGACAATGAGTGGCCGTCTTACACAGGTTTGACAGTATATTCATTTTTAGTGTGCAAGTGCAGTACCTAAAGCATTTGTATTTGAGACGAAACCAGGTGCCTTAATGACAGTGTACGTATTTTAAACCTCCTGTTTTCTAATGTTAATAGAGGCCTAAGATTTATAAGTACTTAATATTGATGGCTGAATTGTAAATGAAATTTTTAGTTTGCAATGCCAAAAGTATTTGTACTTCAGACAAAACCAAAAGGTGCCTTACTGACTTGCATGTATTTGAACCTGAATAATTACTAGATCTAGATCTAATGAGACCTGTGTACTTAACAGGTTTTAGTCGATTGGGCCAAACCTAGATCTAAGTACGACTAGACTGGCAGTCTACTCAGTCTAGCCGTACTTCAGTACGGCTAGCCACTTCGTTAGTGCAGAGGTACAAAGAACAATTTGAGTGCAAAACATTAGGAAATTGACTTATTATCCCATTTCGAACCCCAGGTCATTTCATAACAACAAGAGCATCTAGAAAGGTCATTCGAATGAGCCTAGAACTGCTCGTAATGTCTTAAATCAGCTTAATGAGAGGGGGTATTCATGGTGTTTGTAACACTTTATAAACAGAAAGCTATAGCCGCATCCACATTCGATTAACACACTCCCACGGTATTCATGGCGAAAACACACGTTTTCCAGCGCGCGCGCTGTACACCAACAGTATACTACGCACTGAGTGACCCCGGCAGCCTGCCCAGAACGTCCGACGTAATCGGTTGCTGTAAGATTCGCATCTGATCTCAGCACAGACGCAGGACAAGAGTTTAAATTGTCCCATTGGCCTAGAGGCCCAAGGCTGTCTATCGTGCACACAAAGTGCAGGAATCTTTTAACTATCTGATCATGATTCTAAACTTTAATGCCTTACTTGCTGCAAGCTCTGGTGCAACCAATGCTTTTCTCAGGCAGGACAGAGTGGCACTGAGAGAGACAAAACATGATCTCTGACGGTGACATTTCATGATCTGACAACAACAACAGCGGCTCGGCAACTTACTCTAAAGTTGGAAGTAGGTAGGATGTTTTCAATTCGTCTAAATATGGAACTAAATTCGCTGTCTTCTCCACAACAAACACAACATCGTAGACTTGATCCTCATCTTGGGACTGCTGGGCCTGAGAACTCGCCACCATCTTCCAGCTGTAGCCGTAACTGTGTCACTTGCGACGAAGTGGCAAACCTCTTGCTGAGATGGACGAGGGAGAACTGACTGGAAAAAAAGCCTACCAGATGTTTATGTGCCCTACATTGCTTCCACAGAACAACAATTACACAACAGGGAAATTGATTTCATGAAACACACGAACAGTAGAAATCTGTCTTTACACACAAGCTAAATCGA
The DNA here is from genome assembly GCF_000002075.1 of Aplysia californica. Classification (NCBI taxonomy): domain Eukaryota; kingdom Metazoa; phylum Mollusca; class Gastropoda; order Aplysiida; family Aplysiidae; genus Aplysia; species Aplysia californica. The sequence continues at coordinate 656,801 of NW_004797483.1, read as the reverse complement.
CGATTGATATATATCTTAGCTTTGCTTTCTATTTTGGGCTATTACTGCCCTCGGTTTATACACATTCCAGATTTTTAGTAAACTCAGACTCCATTCAGCAATGGCCAAATTCAAAAACTGGATAGGCTAGGGGTTGCCAGATTAATAGGATGCTGTCGGGGCTACAATGTCGGCCAACTGCCTACCTATTGCGGCGGAAAAGTGGGTCGGAGGGAGTTGCACCTTTAACCCTATCCGTACGCCCTGCGGTCATTTCATACCCCGGGGTTGTATTTTTCACATTTTATAATACTTCTAGTACGAAGATCTCTTTGAAACTTTCAGCATTTCTCAAAAATCATTTTGACAGACTGCTATGCAAAGCGCACAGATCGGATTAACGAGTAAATTTTCTCTTTTTTGAAAATGGTGGCACAGATGAGTTCCCCACGTCGTATGGATACGATAGTAAAACACGACGTACGGAGGGTTAAAAAAAAAGCCGGATGCTTTATCACGAGCCAGTATCCCGTTATAAATTCAGTAGGCCTACATGTATAATTGGCGTGTCGCATGACGAGTGAAAAGCGAGGGTTATTTCACTGCGAAAAAAATCCGCTAATTTTCCAAAAATTATGAATTTCTAGGCCTCATTTCATCAGCGGGGCAACACTGGAAAAGTATTTTTTTAAAGTACGTTATCAAGTGACTGAAGCTTTATTTATTTATTTATTTATTTATTTATTTTTGCGTCTTTTTGACGTTGGGTAAAAAGGGAAATAGGACCACAGATCAAAATCTCCGAGAAAAAGATATTTTAAATCAGTGCTTTATTGTCCCAAATAAGCTATGCGTGTCGTATTTTGGCCAATTGCCAGAAAAAAGGATAACATAAAGAGCAATGGAAAGGAAGATATTATTACTAGGAAATAAAAATGCAAATAAAAAAAGGAGAGAAAACTGGAGTACAAGGAAGTAAAACTGTAATGCAGGCTGCTCTGTGGGCGGCAACGTCAGCGGAACAATGGTCAACCTGCGCTGCGCGCTGCCCGACTCTCGCACTCATGATAGGAAAAAGGGTTTTATTCTTAGGTCCTTGAGATTAGGAAAGTCAGTAGACTTATTTTACGTTTTAAAACCCATTTATCTCATGCCTATTACAAATGTCAAAATAAAGATGTCCTAGTGGCTGCATATTTTTTTTTTTTTAATATCCAGTAGGCCTACATGCTTAGCAACAACGGCGAATAACTTCTCTGTTAATTAAAGAAAGATGAAGGAAGGATGGGGTTTTGGAAGAGTTTGAGTCTCCTCAATAGTTCTGTACCCGGTTTAATCTATCATAGTAGTCTCCCCCTGAGACCCCATCGTTTACGATCCCGGTTCACTTAACTAATATTTCGTTGTTGTTGTTTTTTT
>NW_004797483.1:652561-655303 GCF_000002075.1 Aplysia californica | reverse complement strand
TCCCCTAACCAAATTTTTCGTGGTTGTTTTTTTTTAAAAAAAACCCCCCCCCCCCCCCCCCCCCCCCCCCGAAAAAAAAAGAAATTTTATTACAGATAAGTCAACCATAATTCCACCCTGGTGTCTAAAGTTCCCGCCTTTTAGATCATCATTTACTGAACAAAAAACCCTTCATGGATCATCCACACTCATACATATAGGCTACATACGATATCACGTCTCCGCTCTAAATTTCTCGACGAGTGGTACGTTTGTAAGATGTGAACTTTTCAACGCCTTTGATTTCTCCGAACATCGAACTACAGCAAGGCGTGATTTGGTAGACAGGACGAACAAGGCTGCATCAGATGGGATCATATCGAACTGTGATTTCACCGATGCTTTTGTGTCCCTGATCATCTATTAGATGTGCATCCGAATTTGCTAAACAAGATTTTGCGCCTGTATTCTGGGGCTGTCCGATAGCCTTTGTGTTCTGTTGAGCCAGCCTTTCATTGTTCAAATTCTAATCAGTGTGTTTAAAAAACAAGGATGAGTTACAACCTGAATATGATAGGTGATGTATGTCACAGATGAAGGAAAGCAATAATTTTGACAGGCAAAGGGAAGGAGCAACGATTCGAGTGATGTAACGCTTTATTATAATAAATATGCTAAAGAACCCAACGACACAAGCTAACAATTAAGACTGTAGTATTTGCGCCTCAATAGTTTGTAAATTTTTATCCCATTTTAAAAGAAGAAGGATACTGTAATTTCTTGTTACCTTTCCAACCTCCGTAATCCCGCCGGCTTTCTTGATTTTTAAACTACTGGTAGGCTGTGTTTCACGACTAGTCAACATAGGGATCAAAACATTAAGTTCATAGACAGTCCCTATCAGACAGCCCTCCCCCCCCTGCTTTTTCTCGCTCTCTCTCTCTCTCTCTCTCTCTCTCTCTCTCTCTCTCTCTCTCTTTCTCTCTCTCTCTCTCTCTCTCTCTCTCTCTCCCCTCTCCCCCCCTCTCTCTCCCCCCCTCTCTCTCTCTCTCTATCTATCTATCTATGTATGTATCTATCTATCTATCTATCTATCTATCTATCTATCTATCTATCTATCTATCTATCTATCTATCTATCTATCTATCTATCTATCTATCTATCTATCTATCTATCTATCTATCTATCACTATCTTTTACTCTTTCTCTCTCCGTCTTACTCCCCCAGGCCCACCCCATCACATTCACCCCCTCTTTTTTTCACACATTCCCTCCCATACCGTAGCTCACTGCCCAGCCCTACTATATTATTCCATTGTAAAGAAAAAACCACAATTCACGCTGTGTGACCAAAGTTGGCGCCATTTTGCATGTTCCACTGGGCGTGCTGAGTGCGGTGCCGCAAATAGAGAGAGAGAGAGAGAGAGAGAGAGAGAGAGAGAGAGAGAGAGAGAGAGAGGAGAGACCATTTTTGTTGTAAGGTCCTTGCTGGAGTAGCAGATATATCCCCAAATTTATACCCCGACAAAAAATGGAAATGAACTGGTCACATTGGCAAAGAGAAAGACACCAGACGGACACAAAGATGCTCTGAATGGAGAGCACTGTCGGAAAAAAGTTCAAGAGAAAGACCAGAAAGATAATGGCAAGATATGAAAATTATAATAATACACACGTATTTATTTTGCAGCAGACGACAACGCCTAGAAAGAATAAAGAAAGAATTTAACTTTTTTTCCCTTTATTATTAACTTACTTTTTCAGTTTCAATGAGGGTAGAAAAATGACTTACAGCAAAACGTCCTTATGAAATCAATTATTACCTAAATCTCTCTGCCCGGTCAATATCAGTCGTAAGACGCACTGTTCTATTATCAGCTATGAGGCTCGAAAGTAAAAAAAAAGTGACTTTCCATGAAATTTATGTTTTTTTAGACGTATTGAAATTTTGATGTCTTCGCTTCATATAAGATAAAAATAAACAATTTTAATCGACTATATATATATATATATTTTTAAATTTTGATTTATTTTGGAGATATGTGTGGTTTGTTGTGAGCTTTGGTGACGAGATAAAGGAATTTGGACCTTGCTAATGTGCAGCTGTAAGATTATTTTTAGAATCATTACCTCAAGGCCACCTTTGCTTCAACCAAAGATACTCCACATTGGAGTATCTTTGCTTCAACGGTTTTCATTCGCAACTATTTTTAGATTGTGACCCTTTTCGAGCATGAATGGTCTGAAATGTAGACAACTCTGATTGGTAAAACGGAGCAAAAACGATAACTTCTAGCTCACTTCAAACTTGTTTACGTAAACAGCTGGCTGTGTGGGCGTGCCCTGCTAGCTGTTATCGTCTGTTGATCTTTCAGTTTTACACCTGGGTTGACTTTTTAAAAAAATTCATTTTATTGTGTTTTAGTGCTTTTAAAAGATTTATTAACCTTCCTCCAGATCTCTCAGAGAGGACTCCTTACCAAGAGGCCACCAAGGCGGTCTATGTGCATGTGTGTGTGTGTGTGTGTTGGTGTGTTAGTATATGTGTGTATGTGTGTGTGCGTGTGTGTGTGCTCGTGTGTGCGTGTGTGTGTGTGTGTATTTGTGTGTATGTGTGTGTGCGTGTGTGTGTGTGTGTGTGTGTGTGTGTGTTGGTGTGTTAGTATATGTGTGTATGTGTGTGTGCGTGTGTGTGTGCTCGTGTGTGCGTGTGTGTGTGTGTGTGTATTTGTGTGTATGTGTGTGTGCATTTGTGTGTGTGTG
>NW_004797483.1:628769-652260 GCF_000002075.1 Aplysia californica | reverse complement strand
CCGCGCGCTCATATGACCTTATGCAGTTGCGAGCGCCGTAAAACCCTATACTAAACAAACAAACAAACAAAATAGGGGGTAATTCAGGTCTCTGTTTCTTTGCTCTTTTGCTATAAAACACCAAATGCTGAACACTTTGAAAAAGTTCAGATTTGCTTCTTTATAATAGTGTATGTTGTTTGTATGTTGAGAATGAGCAGGAGAATCGCCGTGGAAAGGGAAGCCCCTCGCGGTCGGAATGCAAGGTGGGCGGTTCAAAATTGACACCCATGCATCCCAGTGCTTTACAGAAAGATTGATGATTAAATACCGTCTTTTCATTGGTGGAGACTTATACAGCTTTGGGCGTGGTTTCACGTGGTTATTATTATTTATTTTTCTTGGCCTTTGGCGTTTGGATAGAAACCCTTTAAAAAAAGAATCTAAGTTTCAAAAATAATTTTAAACACGAAATGTGTAAAATACAGGCTAAGAAGGTACCAATAGAAAGAACCGTTCTTTTTCTATTAGAATAAAATCATCGGCTTGGAATTATTTTGCATGAATCTTTCCGCGAACTACCGGGAGCACTAGCACACTAAAGTATTGAGTCAACTCGGTCGCCGCGAGGGCTGGTCGACGCCGGCTGAAACAACTCTCTGTGGTTTTATTGAAATAACGACCTATCATCGCGTTTGAGGCAAAACAATACAGATTTGTAATAATCTCACAGTCATGAAAAAAATTAGGCTTCATTTCTTTATAACAATGATTGTACTATGTTAATGTAGAGATGTTTGGTGCACTTGGTGCTCTTTGTCAAACATGGGGTTGCTACCGACTTCAGCAATATTTGATTATTATGTTAAATTGAAACAGCTGCCATTCTCTTAAACATTGGCTGAGAGGTAAAAGTATGGTACCAGAATTCTCAGGAGACACAGGCCTTTCATATGAAACAGGTAAATTTGACTTACAACTACTTTGAAAATTTAGTATCAGGTCCTTAGGACAATGCTAAAATCTTGTTGCATTTGACGTGAAGACCGTTCTCGTGAAAATTTTGTTTTTTCCAAAAGTTTTTTTTCTCTGAGCATGAATAGTTTTCTACGTTAGTATATTACCTTGTAGTGGCATACCCAAGATAACTGCTAAATTTCAAGTCTTTATCTCAATTCTAAGACCCCCATTGCTAGGGAAACATGTTGCTTAACTTCGGAGGCCATTTTCTCCTTTTCGTGTTTCCTCACCTCGCACAATTAAAAGTTCTGTATTTTCGTCAAATATGGTCATATTTACGTAATTCTTGTTTTAAATTGTCGGGAAAAGGTGATAGTTTTTGAAAATAATGTTAACTCAGTTTTGAAATTTCCTTCATGTGACTGATATTGACCGGCAGGGACACATATTTTTAAATATGGAATATTAATTACCCCAGCAAGAACACAAGAAAAACGGCCTAATTACACTACGAAAAACGCTTTTTTATTATCATTACTCATTGTCTTACATTTACAAATTGTTTGTATAGACAAAGATAGTACAAGACTATCATTGGTATAGATCAAACCTCTTTGGCTGTCGTCCAACGAAAGCCAATCTGTCAATGAGTTGTCTAAATGAAATTATTATTACATGGATTCTCTACAGGCTTAAACATGCGGTTCTAGAAAATTACCTGGCAACTTTGAAAGTACGACGCATCTTCTGCTATGATTGCAGGCCTAGATTCTAGATGTAGGCCTAGATATATCTAGATGTTGATCTAAAATCAAATACGTAAGGCCTATCATCCAGACCTGGATCTAGATCTAGATCTAGAAATCTATATAAATTCCAGTCAAGTGATAATGAATCGACCGGCGATAGGCCAACACCCAGGTAGTGCGTTTTTTGGATTCATATAATAATGATAATGATAGTAGATCCTAAGCCTACTAATCACCCCGGTGATCTTGTAGTTCCGTTCGTTAAAGTCCACGATCCATTTGTTTACATCCAGAGAAGAAATCCAGAAGTCTTGAAGACCAAATACTATTTGAATTAGGCTACACAAAGAGCAGGGATGCAACCTAACTGCAAAACATCAAATTAGGATAACATTTTATTCAGGGGGGCATGCCCCCTGAAGCCCCCCACCTCCACATGTTTTTTAGGTCAGGGGGGCAAGCCCCCCTGAAACCCCCCTGAAACCCCCCTGCTTGACTTTAACGAACGAAACTACAAAATCGCCATCACACCTTGTATTCCTGCCAGTAACCCCTTCCATCATATGGCTCTGCCTTTCCGTATCTGTATTTAGATGTAGATACATCTAGAACTAGATCTAGATGTAGATATAGATATAGATCTAGAATCTAGAACTGGATCTAGATTCTAGATGTAGATCTAGATTTCTAGATCTATTCTTTAGGCTATACCTCCATGGCCACGCACTTGTTTCCCGTAGCCTACATATGTCTGTCTGTCTGTCTGTCTGTCTGTCTGTCTGTCTGTCTGTCTGTCTGTCTGTCTGTCTGTCTGTCTGTCTCTCTCTCTCTCTCTCTCTCTCTCTCTCTCTCTCTCTCTCTCTCTCTCTCTCTCTCTCTCTCTCTCTCTACCACTCCTGGCCATATATTAGTGTTCCCCTTTCTCTTTCCGATAGGCCTATGCGTTCACCGCACCGTTTTGCGTTGTTGTGACATGAATGTAGGCCTACGCACTTTGTTTTTGTTTTTTTCAGCTTGCCTGGTGCAGATCAAGATGAAGAGATTTTAGATATACATGTATTCTAGATTGAGTCATTTTGGCTATATTTTGAATGTTCCTGATGGATGAAGCCCGTTGAGGGCGACACGTTGAACTAGTCATTTAATATTTTGGAAATACTAGATCTACATGTGCACAGGTCTTATCCGTTTTACTATCTGCTGTAGGACTAGGCCTACACAATAACAATAATATAATAATAATAATAATAATAATAATAATAATAATGATAATAAGGTAGTGTTAGGGGCAATTAACACTCTAGCTCTTTAGATCTGGATCTAATAATATTAGATCTACATCTACATCTAGATCTAGAGTCTAGATCTAGATATCTAGTCTAATATATAGATTTCTAGACATCTAGAGAAACGGTTCTGAAACGCATCATCGCAATGATTAAGAATCTTGATACTTAATTGCAGGCAAGTGGAAAGCTAAATCTTATACGTTTTTTCCCCCATTCTGATTAGCCTTACACTCTTACTCTTTGATTTTATCCTATATTTATTTATTTTCAGCTCGTATTGTCCTGTTTGATATCAACCCCCCTTTTGAAATTCTTGCTGGTCGGTCTATATGTGATGCTCTTGAGAATGTCTTATGTGTTGGATCAAGCCTGGCAGGTTTATCACGAATCCCTCTCTTTGGAATGTACGTTCTGACCACGTTCCCTGATGTGAGTAGGACTTGTTAGATTTCTATTGGTCTGTTTCATTGCGTGGTTCAATATGACTTGTTATGACTGATAACCTTGTGGTTAAACGTGAGCTTCTGGCCCATCTGTTTGAAAATGAGCATTTGCTTGTTGAGCTAGGCCTACCTATGATTCACACGAGATTATATAGCAGGCTTTTCAGTAGAGTAGAAGACATACGCTTGAGCAATTTGAACATTTTCCACCCTCTGACAGACAGAGGTAATTTGCATAGTGGTATCAGTGCTTTTCGTGTATCAAAACTTGCATTTTATGTGTGGAGGTATTGTAAACAAAAAGCCCCCAGTCAATTGTCAGGGTGATTAAACTTGGGTTTTCTTTCTTTTTCTTTTCTTTTGTTAGAGCTCAGTGGATGGATTCGCCTGTTTCAGCGTTGCATTTCAGCTGGCAATGCAAAATTGTTACCATTTCTTTACTTCAAGCAAAATTGCGTTCATCATTCATCTTTATCCACAGGTCTACAAGCCAGGTTAGGTTACTTATATTTATTTGACATAACATCAAAAATATCTAGTTATTTTCCCTGATCAACAGATGATCTTACCTCTGACTCACGTGAGGAACAACTGTGTCCGTCTGTACACAGCGCTGCAGGACATCAGGACTTTGTTAGATGAGTCTCTGCCAGATCGTAGTCCCACGGAAATGGGCCAATGCTTAGCTCAGGGGCTGCTGGAAGCCTGCAGACAGTTCCAGCGGTACATCGGGAATGTCCAACAGGTAGTCAGGCCTTTGTTGCAGAACAACAGAGATTTGTTATCTACATCTAAAGAAGAAATAGCTTTCATTCTTTCATTGTGGACTTCTCCCCCCCCCTGTTATTTTCTGGGGTCCAAAAAAGAAATTTTTAGTGCTTTCAGTAGAATGACTTTTAGATGGGTAGTTATGAGGGGATGTTCTTTAGAAACACAGGCTCGCCCTAACTAAATGAAAAAAACTGGGTGCTTCATCTTATTTATCTGAAATCACAAGCTGTCATTTGAAATATTATGCCAAAATGAAAATGAGTTCCAATATCCTTATGAGGATTGATAAAATACATTTTCTTTTGTAGTCTTTAAAAAAAAAATGCGTCTTTCATACTCGTTCTTGTCTGTGCCCTAATGGCAAAGATGTAAACCCAGCGCAGTGATTAAAGTTTAAAGTTATAATCTATTTCCGATGTGCATGAATGTGAGAGACTGGTTTACAAGGAGGGATCTCCTTCTTGTTTTTCTGTCGTTTTAATTGACCTCTTGCTCTTTCCCATTGTTGGATTACATAAGACTATCATACTCTTGCGGTGTCACACTAGCTGCAAGAGATTACACATTTTCATTTTGTATGACTATGATTATGATGTGTACTGTGGGTCCGGACATCTCCTACGATTGCCAACACACCATCCAGCACAACGTGCCTACCTCCAAAAATTCGATGGCAACAAGGCTAGAGGGCGACCGAGAAAGACCTGGACAGATGGAGTCAGGGAAACATTAACCACCCACGGCATCCCCCTGAACCAAACTCTCCGGCTGGCGACAGAGAGACGTCTCTTTCTTCCCGCGACACCCAAAAGGGTATAAGCGGCGGATAAAACAAACAAACAAACAAACAAACAAATAAACTGTGGGCCCTTTTGTTTGAAGGAAACTTCCAGTGAAAAGGGTGTTTAATTATTTATCTTATAACAATAGCAACAACAAAATGTAGCAGTTTATTTTGAGTTTCCATATTATTTGCCTTTTTCATTAATACAAGCTTACATCATTTTCTATGAATAAGATGATTTCGAAGACTGTTGGGCATCTCCTACAGAAATCATGTTTCAAATGAGTAAGTGAGGGACAAAATCAGGCTTGCCATTGGGCCCTATGAAGACCTTCTCACCACTGAAAAAACAACAACAACGCAAATCGAGATCGTTGGGCACATAACAAGATCAGCAGGACTTCAATGGTGATCCTACAGGGCACTGTACATACAAGGAGGAAAAAAGAAAGGCAGGCAGAAAAATAGATGGGAAGAAACATAACGGAATGGACAGGTTTAAGGTTGGGCGAAGCCTTTGAAAGGCAGACAATAGACAAGGGTGGAGAAAAGTGGTTGCCCTATCATCCATAGTGCCCCTGACAGTCGTCTAAAACTGAACTTTTTTACTCAGAGAAAGTGCATACTTGAGGAAATTAGAGACGAAAGATGCATTTATTTATTTATCAAATCAGGGCTAACACATTACATGCATTTGAAGTAGAAAGCAAAATGATTTGATTATGAACAAATACACTTCTCACTTTTTAAAATATTTTCAGGCATCTTTGAATTTTAACCAACTTGAGGTGATTGTCCTCACAGCCCACCCAGGAGGTTATGTACAGCAGAATCTCAAGGACTTGCCAAGTCAGGTTGACCTGACATTACTCAAGGTTTGTATATAAACAAAATATGAAGAGTTTTTACTTTAAAATGGGACTCATTAATTTTTTCGGCTTTCAGAAAAATAAACATATTTTTTCTTTACCCATTCGCCTGAATATATTTCTAACTTAATGTAGATTTCAATTTTCAATGTCATTTTTTTGCATGCAGTCTTTCAAGTTCTCTGCTGCCGCCAGTATACACATTATGAAACAGGACTGACCTGAAGACAAAGTCTCCCATGTACAATTTCATACTTGTTTTGAGATTGCTATGCAATACTTGTGCCTGAGACAGATTTTTTCATTAGTAGATGCAAATAGGACCTTCTTGAGCGCATTATAATTTCCCCCCCTCCTCTTGAATTTATACAAATGACCCTTATCTCACTTTGATTGCAATCAATCATGTGTAAAATGCACAGCTTTCCTTTTCGACTTTCTTGGCTTGTGTATTGTTATGAAGCTAGTTGGTTGCATGAATAATATATTTTTGTGAGTGCCAATGTGTTTTTAGTTTACACGTGTTTTGTTGCCTTCTCAGCGTATTCTCAGCGTTAAAGTCAACAGCAGTATGTCGGAGAGCATTGACACAGCCAGCCAGGAAACAATGGCTGTAGATGGCGCTACAGAAGACTACAGTGGCTTGGTGGATATGTTGTGCTTAGAATGTGGTAAGACACTAATAATAATATTGAAAGTCACAAGAATTGAGTAAATTCCAACAGCATTCTGCTCTAAAACCCTAAGTTAGAGGAGCATTTTATTATTTTCAAAGCCTGAAAATAGTACACATGTTACCAAACTGACGGTAGCGTTAGAAATAAAATAGAATTTAAGTGATTCAACCTGACTTTGGTATTTTTTTCTCTTTTCTATCAACAGATCAAGTGTCTCTACATAGGTTTTTTTACAGCTGGCTGACTGACACTCTCAGTGAAAGTGAACATCTACATGTGTTGCTTCCGCCACCGACGCCAGGTACATCCTTATTATGCTTTTGCGCCATGTGCACTCTGTGCAGAGTCCATTGTATAGTCTACTGTGGGCCCACATCAGTGTTAAAGTTTGCCGTAGTCCAGGGACACCATCAGTATTGTATCAAAGAAAAGAAAATCGGTGCCGCCCACTTGACGGTTGCTGTGATAATGCGGTCTACCATAAACCTCGCCTGAATGACCAAGGTCTAACGGATAGTCTGTCATGATAATACATTTGCCTGAAAGTAAAGGTCTGGGAAGGCCAATTTTCTACTATCATTCCCACACTCTGATGCATGACTTTCAAGAGCTCAGGGAGGACAACCCCTCTCCCACCCTTCCCAGACAAGCTTCAACAACCAAAACATCTTTAATACTACCAAATTACAGTCGCAGTCCCAAGCCTGTACAATTATAATATGTTGATATTCATGACTGTATTAAATATAAAGTCGTTTTTAAAAACTAATAATTCTCAACACATTGTCTGCAAGATGGATCATGGTGCAAAAATACAACTTTCAATCATCTAAGAAGTTACGCCCTTTTGCAAGTCCTTCCATCTATTCTATTGATACACCTAAAAGTTAAGGTTGAAAACAGCCAAATTTGAAGTCAGCACAGCCAGAGCAGTGTCAGCAAAGATAGTACAGCCTACTGTAGGGTGTAGTATCTTTGGTGTCAGATAGTTGGTCTCCTTGACTCCAACTCGATAAGGCGCTAGGCGGGGGCACTCCTCTTCCTGGTAAGAGAATCGCTAGGTAGTCGGGGTTGCTTATTCAAATTAACAGCTAATCTCCTTTACAGTAACTATTCATTGTCTGCCACATGGGACTCACTGGGTCGGGGATGGTCGTCCCAAGCCTGATTGGTTTCACTGAAATTGAAGGTGGGACTTGGCCACTTTGTTGGTTGTGAGTTTCACAGTGTTGTCAGGTTGATTGACCGATTGTTTTGTGTCATGAACACTGCACTCTGTATTTTTAAAAATGTATTCAACTATTCATAATATAATAAGGAAGGGATGCCCCCCCCTACTGATATGAGTTATAAAAGAATCTATGTAACATCTCCATCAATGAAAAGACACAGCTGAAATATTGTTGCTTTAATGACTTTTTTCAAGCTGATACAGAGCTTCTCATCAAGTGTGATGTACTGGAGAAAATGCTCAACCCTCAACGTTTGCCTTGTCACAACAGATATGTAAGTTATTATTTATTTTTTTCCTCATCTTCTTCTTCATGGGAATAAGAAAGGCCTCTGTAGCATCGGTGCCGTACTAGTGGTTAGACTCTGGGACTCGCAACTGTAAGGTTGTGAGTTCGAATCCCGTCAGGGGCCCGACGTTGTGTCCTTGGGAAAGGCACTTTACACGAATTTTCCTCACTTCACCCAGATGAGAATGGGTACCCAGTTACAGATAGCGAAAGATATTGTCAGTTTGTTAGTGTCGCTTAATCGGCTGCTTGCACTGTATGCTTCCCTGGAAGCTGAGAATGTTTCTGAGTGTTATAGGGTCTGCTGGGGTAATAACATAGTGTAAAGCGCATTATTATTATTATTATTATTATTATTATTATTATTATTATTATTATTATTATTATTATTATTATTATTATATCTTTCTAGAGAAAACTAAAGGGAAGAATAAGGATGCACAAACACACTATAGTTTGTTAAGATGAAATAAGCATAAAACTCAGTAAATTAAACCTAATGAATCAACATTACTCGAATGCCCCACAATCTTAGAGACACAAAATAGATTGTAAAAAGCTATGTCTGCGCAAAACAGTGTGTGTACAGAAAGACAGAGGAACAGAGGAACAGAATAACATAATCTTTTTTTTTCTTCTCGAAATAACTTCTTCATTTTTTTGTCTCTTTTGAATCCATATTATAGCTGCTACACACTTTATGAGTGTAGTACTTTCCCACGTTTCCTATTGTCTTTGAAACAAACATAAATAAGCGAGAGGCTCCTTAACTAAGACTATTATATGCCCTATTCCACCCCAAGTGTTTGGAGTACTTACTGACTGGAGATTAAAGGGGCAACAAGTTGACATCTCACCAACACACTCTTAAGGATGAAGAGTTGCGTCCCCTACACCACAAACGCCAAAGCCATGCCCCTTTTTGCTTCAGTAATTTTATCACCTTTCGTCAATCATTCTGGTCTCGGTGTCTTATACTTTACTGGGTTTTGTAGTTTGAAGAATAGAACTACCCATATGCAGAATTTTTCGTGAGGTGTATATATGTAATTATCATTTCAGCAAATCTCCGCACATAATGACAGACTGAAGTAAAAGCAAGACTACAAAATTGATCTAGTCAACTCTAGAGACCCCATATTCTCTAATCTAGTGTAAGCTGATTTCACAGCTGACAAATACCTTGTACAAATCTGCACTGTCATTTTTTACAATGAATGCTCTACCCCCCCAAATCAATAAACTCAGTGCCAACCCAGGCTGAGAAAGGATACAACACCCCAGCAGAAAGACTGAGAGACTGAGATACTCGATAAAACTCTCCCAACACGAGTGAGACTCAGGTCTACTGCTTGTGACCGCGAAGTGCCAAAGAATCTAGTTAAGTACTACACTACAGACTCGGGTGCACTGTCATTTCCTGAAATGACATAATCCTTAGGGATGAAGCCGGTTACGGGTAACTATAAACGCAACGGAGGACCTCTCGAGGCCAACACTTTTGTGTGTTTGCAGTGTACACTGACATCTTATCAACATTTCAGCTATAGCAAAAGATACCGCACGACATCTTGAGTAGCTCTTGTCATTCTCCGAGGAGTCATATTATGACATTATCTGCAGCATTGCTGAGCCATAACCCACTGACCTTCGCAGAGAGAGAGAGAGAGAGAGAGAGAGAGAGAGAGAGAGAGAGAGGGAGGGAGAGAGAGAGAGAGGGAGGGAGAGGGAGAGGATTTCCAGAAATGGTGTCACTGAACTGTGATTAATACCAGAGACGTTGTTCTTCTGTAATGAAATGGTCTTGCTCAAATTACATAAACTGTGTGTTGAGGCTAAATTTCTCACATATTCATTAGTAAAGCACATCTTTCCCTGTCTTATCAACTTTTTATTTTACTTTTCTCCTCAGAGCCTGGATGTTGATGCCAGTATTTGCAAATATGTCTATCCTACTCCCAGCAAAGCTGTAGGTATGACAGTGTCCATTCATAAGCTCAAGGTTAGTGTAATGAGAGCGTGATCATATGTTATAGCCTTGATGTTATCATAATATTTCCAACGTAATTCTCACATTATGGATTGTTCTTATTCTTTGTATTGGCTAATGAGATACTACACTACGGCAGAACGACTGACATACTCTGTAATATAAAATTTTTGCTGTTTTGGATCTATTAGAGCATTAATCTTCCACCACGGTCCTTACCGGATGCATTTTTTTGTTTTCTAGTATATTGCAAGCACCCACCCCCCCACCCCAAATTACCATCCATGAGCCTTATGTTTACTAGATCTAGTACACTTGGATATGAAGTATACAGGCAACTCAGCATCTTATCTGAGACTGCAAAAGGCACAAATACATACTAACCACAAGAAAAGTGATAATTAATGTGACTTACCCTTTTGGGCCGAAATATGTCAACCGTTCAAAATTGCAAGCAATGTTCAAGAATTTACGCATTAGTTTCCGTAGTTCTGTAAGGTATAAATGCAACCCTCATTTTTCTCTACAAAGTTGTCCTTTCGGAAGAAAATATTTTTATAGGTTCTAATATTAGTATTAACATTGCCATGCATTAAGATGTTCTAGTCAATTTATTGATAGATGCCAAGAATAATTTCTTTCCACCAGTGCAATATATATGTAGCCTGCGTTGTTCAATTCTGTGTTAGTTTGTGAAAATTTGGTTTTTATAATAACTAGCTCAGCTTTGTGTAAATCTATTCTGTGCAGGTAGTTAGCTTTTTCTTCCACACAATGTTTAACTTGCCACATTCAGCCGTGTGCGGGTCTATGTTTTGTAGAGATAGCTAATAGAATAAGGATTTACTTTTCTTCCTGAAAGTGTGTAGCTTGCCATGTTTGGCTCTGCGTGAGAGTGTGTTTTGTAGACGTTATTTTGCTACCTCAGAATTACAAAATTCTCACTGACATTTTTTGCCGTCTTGAGTTACTAAGACCATGAGGTCAAAACAAAATGTTCCGTCTCTTCTATCAAAACCGTTAGATTATTCGAAGTTGTTATCAAGATATTCAAAGAATTGTATTCGCAAAAGCTTGACATGATGAACTCAAAATCTTTGACGTCAAATTTCTTAAAACAAGGCCATGAGCAGATATTACTTTGTAATTCTGAGGTAGCGATTTAATAATTGGCTCTGTATCCCCCAGACAGTGTGCAGCATCCCGCGTTCAGCTCTGTGTGAGTCTGTGCTGTTTGGCCTGCCCCTGGTGGCCGTACCCACAGCCTGCTGGACTATTGACTGGGAGGAGCTGGAGACGAACCAGAACAACTTCAATGCATTGTGTGCGGAGCTTGTGGCAAATGTATGACTTCTTGAACATTCTATTTTTGCAATTTTGAACAGGTGACAGTCTATTAGCTCAAGAGGATGTCAACATTTTTTTTCAATGTGACTGTTGTAGTAGTATCATTGAGAGAAGATTGCCTGTGTTTGTTTTGATGTTGTCTGCTCTCTCTACTTTATTTCAGCGTTACTATTGCCTTTGTTGTTAAAAAAATGTTGCTGCTACCACTCTCCTTCTACACCCTTTCTTTGAAGGACAAGCGAATTAATTACTGTGAATTTTGCATCCCCTTTTGCAAAAGAACCAGCAACATAGAAAGAAGTTGATTGCGTGTACTCTAATAAATCCAAGCATGTGTAGACGTAGAATGAGGCACTGGCTCTACTGCAGGTGATTTATAACGGCTCTCTTATGCTCCACAACTTATATTTTTCAGTGTTGAATTCACAAGTCCTGATAAAATTGGATAATCGTATGTTGTAGAAAGAAGTGTAGAACGATACAATACAGTACAGTAGCATGCTAAGAGTGGTCAAAAGTATGCTGAATTGATGTGAACTTCCACTCAACAGGAACGGTTACAATGAGACTGACTTCCCCAAAATGTCTAAGTGCTGCTACGAACGGACACTGCCATGTTATGTTTTCTGTCTAGTTCATTTTGCTTTGAAGACACATTTAGTGTTTTTTTTTTGACAATTGTTGTATTTTGTGTTCTCGTCTCAGGACAGTGTGCTTTTGCTGCAGCTGTTGGATGTGAACTCTCCGACTGGTGCTGTCCCCTACAGCAGCAGCTCCTCTGGCACTTCTGTGTCTACCAAGTCAACAGCAGGAAATGTCTCCTCCAGACAACTGTCAGCATCAGGGTATTTTATCATGATCCCGTCTGATAACAGGTACCTGCAAACTGGGAGCAGAAAGGTTCATAAACATTATTTTTAAAAATCGAAGTGAAATGCCTGAAGAAATGATAATATGATCTGTCTTTAAACTCAAATGGTAGAAAATTTGGAGTTTGACTGGTCGTTACCGTGCTTTCCTTCAATTTATTTCCTTCTGATTACTACAGATGATTAAGTGAGGAAAGGTATGTCTGTCTAGACTTTAATTTTAACAGATCTAAATTGATTCCTGTCCAGGATCCCCTAGTCAGTTGAAGGGTAGGTTAGAGGGTAACAGAAAGACCCAAATAGAAAATCGTAGAAGGCACAGCATCTCTTGTGGTAGAATGATATACATAACACTTAGGCTTTTTAATATTTTTGGCATTTTCTTTAGTGTATCATGTCTTCTTCCTTTTATTTTGATCATGTACTTCGCTAATTACTCCGCATTCTAGATTATTTATTTGTGTATTGTAGAGTGCTACATTTCTGTACAAAAAGAAACATTCTTGGTTAATCTCTAATCTCTTTACTTGTTGTGTGCACCTTTTGAACCTTACCTGATGTGCTTTTCTTCATGTCATTCAAACAATTAAACAAGAGAGTGAAATGTTTTTTGTGTTAAGTATCCACTTTCATATCGTTCTATAGCTTTACTTTGCTATTTCTACAGGACTCTTCTCTTGAAGAGTGTTGTATCCGCCGAACTACTGTTACCGTCCAGTCGTTCACAAATAATGAAGCCTCTGACTAAAGAAAGTGAACTGTGTATCCAGGCCTCTCTCTCTCAGGTAGCCACAACACACATCTTTGAATTTTGATTTAATTAAACAGTTCACACTGAGAATGAACACAAGTCCAGTTGTATCTCAGCATTTTGGTTGGGTATCAAACCCTTTCTGAGTTTCTAAGGCATAGCTCTCTTGATGAACCTGTGTCCATTTGTTTACATGTATTGGTAAGAAAACAAACTAAGAGTGTAGGCCCCGGTCATATACCACCAGGACAATGTACTCATGGACTCAAAGACATACAGACGAACATAACTAAGCATATATAATGCATAATTCTTCGAAGAATATAGCAACACCGCAGCATTTTGTCATGGATCGGAAACGCTCGTCATGGATACAGTCAAGCTGAAACACCTCTCTGACACATTCTCAACTTCTACAACCAGTTTACCATAATAAAAAAGACTGGTTAACGAAGCTTTCAAACTTTACAGATATCAAACTTCGTTTTCTGAACAACAAGCGGCTGCATTACACACTGTCACAACAAATGAATATCGCTAATCACACTTTTGAGCTTTCTGATTGCTCAGCCGCACAATATTGCAGTCTTCCTGCAATCTTTTTCTCTGATATTGATGCTCCGATCTTTATAAGGTGGCTCGGTAAACTAGATGTACGAAATTAACTTCATTAGACTGATGGTATTCTTTTTCCTAATCCTTTTCCTTCTCTTCAGCTGGATTCCTGTGACCATTTCAACCCACTGAAGTTCAGCACAGGGTTATTCTCAGCCCTGAAGCGTTGCAGCTTGCCCAAGTATGCTCTGGATAAAGGATGGGCTGCCAAAAGGAAAATCGAGCTGAAAAGATTGAACAAGGTCATCATATTAGAACGCATTTCCTGTTTCTTTTTTTTATTGTTGCTGTTTATTAGCTTTTATGTATATCCTGTTTTGTGCACACATCAGTGTATCTTCGGTCCGAAGGTGTGCAAGACCATGGAATATCACTTGTAAGTTTTCCAGTAATACAAATGTAAATGGCATTTGTAGAGCGCACTTACCCGCTCAACATCAAGCCTTATGCGCTTTACAATCTATATTAATAAGCCTGCAAAACCTAAAACACTCAGAAATACTCTTGACTCCCCAAAAAGCATACAGTGCAGGCAGCTTAAGAACTAACAAATCGGCAAGATCTGTTACTGTCTAAAGCCGGGTACCAATTGCCATCTGGGTGAAGTGAGTAAAATTCTTGTTAAGTGTCTTTCCCAGGGACACAACGTACCTGGCCCCTTACGGGGTTAAAACCCAGGAGTTTGGTTGTGAACTAAAGGATGAACTGCAAAAAACTTTGAAATAGATGTAATAGATCTCTCACCGAGAAATTGACCCAACACGTGTGCAACAATAATGAATATTTCTGGTACATAAACACATTCTTACTCTCTTTCGCTGGCTCCCTCTGTTTCTCTAGAATTGATGCCAAACCTTCCTTCACCATAGACACATGCACTTAAACTTGACCTCATATAAATATATAAATACAAATCGTTTATATATATATATATATTTATGTAATATGTGAAGCATCGTGGTGGAATCAGGCTCTCGTCAATTTTTGGGCATGTAGAGTTATTGGTATCATCTTAAAGCTTGTTCATTTGTCTATATTTGGATGAAAAAAATATCCTTTCATCTTGAATACAAATTGAGATATTTACGAAAGAAGGAGGTGGGGGTCACTTGTTTTCAGAGGTAAAATTAGTGAGAAAATATCCGACAGAGGTTAGTTATTTCCTTAGCTTAAGAGTCCATGATAATCGAAAATTAACATTTTCTGTGCCTTTAATCAACGTTTTTCAGAAAAATCCACACATATATTAGTTCTCTAAAGGACATGAAAGGTGCTGAGCCAAAAAACAAAAATTTAATAAAAATTTACAAACCTGCGGGAAAATGCAAGTTTCTTCATTTTGATTATTTTGACGAGAGCCTGATTCCACCACGCTGCCTCACATATGATATAATGCATGTGTGCGTTTCTGTTGTGTATAAATAATAATGACTACGGTACTGAGACTTCACAGTGTGAGAGCTGCCTCTGAAATTACTTATATCTGTGTCTCCTCACTTCTTAAACTTGTACTTGTACTGATACAAAGATAATGTGTCTTGAATATATTATAAGCTAGTTTATGAAGCGCATAGAGCTTGCTGCTGAGCGGGGAGTTGCGCTATACAAACGCTATTTATTATTATTATTATTATTATGTACCAACCGAACATGTATTAAAATATTTCTCTATGTTTCCAGGTGTCCTGTGTTGAACCAATGGTTCCGTCTTCCCCCAAAGTAGCAAGACCTGGGAACCGCCTGACTGCTAACATGTGGTCGAATCCATTGAGCAATGTTGTAAAGAAGGCTAGTAAACCAAGCTCCAGACAGAGCGACAACAACTCACGACAAAGTGCAGTAAAGAACAACATCTCAAAAATGAGTTGGAAATCTGGTTTTGTCAATGACTAAGCGAAAAGGATCTCTGTGTATTCCCAAGGGGATCTGTTTAGCAGTTGAAACAATAAAGTAAGATCAGAATCGTGAATTCTGGAATGGTTTTTTAAAAATATGAAAGTCGAATTGCCGTGAAGTCAAATTTGGGTTTTGGAAATCTGAAAGGGACAAAGGGTTCAAAATCATGTTGGGAAAGTTACTGATAAGTTAAGATGCGATTTGCCCCCCACTTGCAACAACATGTATAGATGGCTCTAGCCATCTTGACTGAAATGTGAATAGTGAATAGCATGTCGTTGGTGAAAACCACAGGAGCTGTGAAATAAAGTGTGGCTACCTCTACTCTGCCCCGTCAGAATATTAGGTAGCTGAATTGACCTAAAAAAAGACCAATTCCTCAACAGCTGTGGGATGAGAGACTTGCTGGCGAAGACTTGGAAAACGAGAAAAAAGTAGCCGTGACTTTCATTTTCACCACCATTTGTTAAAGAACCTGTTTTCGCCATGAACTTGTTATTTCTACATTAATTTCAGAGTCTTACACAGGTTGCCCAGCTTCCGGTCTCAATAATAATCTTCTTCTTTTTTAATGCTGTTCCAGCACGTTGTCTTTGTGTATTTACTTTGATTTTATCGTTTATGAAATTGCTGAACTGATCTATGCTTACCCCTCTGCACAGAATCAGTGATATTTTTTCAGAAGGAAAAGGTTCTTGTGAAATTGTAAGCTGATAATTTATTTGAAATGTGCTTAGGTTAGGCTAATTCTATGAACAGGTTAGATCTATTCTGAAGTTCGATTCCGCCCATACTTCAACAACCTTCGCATGAAAAAGTTTCATTACTTAATAAATCAGCCGCTTAACCCAAGATGGGTTGATTATCACAGACATATACATACAATCATGTTTTGATTTAAAGAATAATGCAATTTAAAGAAATACTGCTGTTTACGGATACGTGATTGTAAAGGGGCATCTTTTGAGATTTTGAAGGTGAATTTTTGCTTTTTGCTTAGACTTTAAGTAAGGTAATTTGAGATTAGTCTAGCTCCAGTTTGTGATTTGTTAAACTTACATCTACCTTTTTGAAGATTGCAAAGGAAATATGAATTCAATTTGAAAGTTTCCTTTAAATCCCTTTTCAGTTTGTAGCCCAGAGTACTAGAACAAAGATAAAGGTAGTCACTTCATGAGGTTAAAGTTAAGATGACACCCATTCCAAGTCTTTGAGTTACCAGCAAATATGTTGTTACTGTTTGATGGTTCTTTGATTCTAATTTCTAGCTTTACTTCAAAATCTAATTTTTTCTTCATTTAGAAACCACTGTCGAACCTGTCCAAGACGACTCACCATTCTCGAGGGGAAAATTGGTCATGTTAAACAGGTGGTCTTCTTGGACAGTGTCATTATAAAAAGCAAGGGGGAAGTCGCTGTTTTTTGTACAGGAGACTGTATTGGAAAGGTGGTCGTTAGGGCAGATTCTACTGTATTCTCATACTGGTTATAACAGTAGTAGTATTGTTCTGATGATGTCTGTACAAATAAAATATGGAATGTTGTTTTTATCAGATCTGATGAATGAAGCCTTTGTCTGTGTATAAAACCACGTTCTCATACCCTTTTGGGTGTTCTTGTTTGTTTGTTTCTTTGTTTGTTTTTGGTTTAGTTCAGTCTAGATAAGCTTCACATCACAAACAACATGGACAGAAAAGCAGCTCTCATTGTATATATCATTTTTATTATCATAAACTTATTTGCTGCACTTGGAGTGGGGAAGATCCGTTTGTTTGCGTAAAGAGACGCAGATCTATACAATGACTATCACACAACGACCATTGAGTGCAGGGAAAGAGTATGACAGCCAGGCGGAGACAACAAATGGAAATAACAAAAAGAAGACTTTGGCCTGCCTGCGGCACTGAGTACCCTCCAACCTCCTTCTAGAGAACTTACAGCTACATGAATTATAATCATTTATAGATGTGTTTATTGCAATAGGCCCAAATTCGTCTGCAAAGTACATGTATGTGAATATTTCTGTGCGGAGATGCTTTTAATACAACATAGGCCTAGATTTAATTTTGTAGGCCTACTGTATTGTATTTGTATTTTGGTCAAATTTTTCAAAATCAAACATGATCTTTTAGGTCACGATCGGGTCCATTTAATATGCTACAAATCATGGCCATTAAGTGACCAGAAGGCCACAACGACTACGTGTCAGAATAATAACCTTATTGAGGGGTTCAGATCCTCTGTTTGGCGGCTGTCATGGTCTAACTAGAGGTATGGTGTTCACTTCTCATTTTATAGATCCAGGGGTTCGAAACCTGACAATGACAGCGAAGGAAATTTGTCTTCTCTTGAAAAGAATTCTTCGTTCACCTTTCTTGCTCTCTAGGCTATAATCATGTTTGTCGTCTATTCGAACTACATACATTTGTATGTTCATCGGCCCCGGAAGGCCTCCACACTTTTTACCATAACTACAGAAATTGTCTGTGAAGAGATACTGAGTTTTGTGACTGAATGGATGAGAGGTAGTTCGGTAATTGTAATAATTGTATATCAATCTATGTTTTTCGTCCCCAATTGACATAATTTAGATCTTGAAATAATTTGGCGGCTGCTTGGACTCAGGCTACCCAGGGCATACTTGGACTGAGAGGAATACAACGTCGTCCTTACACTTACACTCAGACAGAGCCAGAATCTATTCGATAAAATAGACCCTCCCCATGCGGGAATCGAACTCACTTCTTCTACGTGCCACAATTACGATTACAGTTTTACCCAGTATGTTGCCTTCACGGTAGATCTGCCGGTACAGCTTACAGCAGCAAACCATAATTGTTGTGGTGCCGAAAAGTACATGTATTCCTGGACAACGCTTAAAATATCCGAGAAATCATACCCATTTGTTTTTCTAGATCTAGATCTAATTCAAGTTATTATGTTATTTATTGAAAATGATGACAGGTGTAGGTCTGTGTGAACATGGACACATGCAAACGCACACGCCTGGGCACACGCATACAGTAGCCTACACATGCGCGCGCACACACTCATGCGCTCGTGCACCCACACACACACTCACATACACACGCGCACAAACACGCACATGTGGGTTGCTGGCGGGTGCCCTGGTATGGTTTGCTTCTTCTTTCGTATCAAACATCTATGGTCTTTATCTCCCCTCCTTCTTTCTTGTGTTTGTTACTCTCTAAGTCTCTTGTAACACCTCTAATCTTCGGCACTTATATGACCTTATTTAGTTGCAAGTGCCGTAAAACACTTATTGAAAAAAACACACGAAAAAACACGAACATGCACACAAACAAACAAACAAACACACACCCACACACACTACACACACAATGCAGTTTCCAAAACTTCTAAACCTTGACAATTACGTGTAGGTAAATTGCCCTAGGTGCAACTGCAACCACTTTCACTATCACTAAATAAAGCAGAGGAGTAAAAAAAACAACAGCACAGTCTTTTGGGTTGTCAGTTGACTTATAATCCACTTGCTTTTTTCATTTCCCCTTACTGAAGCTGGTAAATCCAGTAGTGTTAGTGTTAAAATATTTGTTGAAAAACTTGTTTTGTGAAATTGGTATGCAAGTTGTTCAAGGGGAAATTTAAAAAAAGAAAAACAATAGTTTCAGTTTTCATTGCCGTTGTTTTCTTCATCAAGACGAGTCATTGATTATTTGCTACTGATTGTGATAAGCATTAATTGCATTTGCTGTACATAAAAATAAAACTATTAAAACAGCAGGATGTCTGTATTTGCACCAAGGGCATGGCAAAATCACCCAAGCCCTACATGCAACCAGGCTAAACTTGTTTGGCTCTCATACCAAATACCATTACTCTTTCTTTTCTTACCTAGCGAAATGACATAATCTTAACCGTCCAGTGAACCAGAAACGCCAGTAACATGTACGTGTATGTTTCTTCCTTTTGGTGGCGAAATATTGTGAATAACATTTTTAAAAATTAACTAGGAAATCAAGTGCATTCGTTTTCTTTATTTAAATAATAGGCACATGTCCGTCTGTGTGAACCTGGGCTCACACACACAAACACGCACGCGCACATACACACACTCACACGCACATGCGCACATATTCGCCTGCGCCCGTGCGCACATACGCGACTAAAAAACTAAATTCACATACAGTAGGATACACACCGGTACACACACGCACAAAGTGCGGTTATCGATACTTCTGAACCACTAAATGTGTTCAGAATCTTTTCGTTCGGTTATTTTCCTGTCTATTCTAAACTTCTCTGGCTCTCCCAGCACTATTCTGTATTTCACACAGTAGGCTATACATGTACACATACAAGAGGCCGGAAAAGCCATTCTTCTCTCTGGCATGGTGTCTCCCAACCCACTCTTCGGGTTCTCGGCCTTTCAAAAGAACGACGTAACAAAAATTCAATAATGTATGTTTGGCGAAGATCTGGTGTCAACAATCAAACAATAACTGCATCTTTCTCTTTCCCGCACATCCATTTTTCTGTTTTTCTGTCTCCTTCTGCTATTATTTGTTTAGGTATATAAAGTATTTAAAAAACAAACAAAAAATTATTGTTTGCTTAACTCATATTTTCCTCGAAAATGAAGAAACTGCTTACTCATCGAGGTGGTGAACCCCCCCCCCCCCTCACACACTTACAAAACAAATTCTACTAGCGACAGTCAAAATTGCGGACCAGAAATGCGAAGTTGCCATTGTGAAAACCATGTACCGTAAGCAAGAAATAGCTCAGAATGAGTCGGAACAGAAGTTTTTACACAGCTGGAGGATCCCCCAAAGTGAATAAAGCTCCAGCTTGTGCGAGTGGAATAGAGGGGTGAATTACAATAACCTGGTATCCAAAAATACAGAAGATTGGTTGCTGGAGAATGAAATCTCGTTTCAAAAACATTTGCGACTGACAGTTCAAACAGTTAGAAAGGTCAAGAAGCACAGCAACCTGGAGACGAACGCGTAAGCATTTTCTTCGCGTAATTTTCACATGCCGGACCTTTTTTCCTTCCTGTCCTATCGCCACCCTTCACTCGCTTTCTGTGTTCCCCTTTCCCAAAGTCTTGTCTCTAGATATCTACATTGCACTCTTGAGCCACGAGACAACAAGATACAGAGTGTGGCAGTTCCTATCAAGGCCCCTTTCTCTGCTGTTTGCCTCTGAGAGATTTAGAATTGGAAAACCTTGCAAGCTTTTTTTTTGTTTTTTGATTGTGTCCTTTCCGCCAAGTCGTATGTTTTATTGCCTCCTGATTTTTGTTACTTCACTCATTTTTTAAACCAATAATACATTGTCTGTAGTTGGATCGGTTTGTGTCCGGCTACCAGTCCCAAATCTGCCCATTGTTTTGTTTTATTTTGCCTTTGGTTACACCATACCATTTTTTCTAGGCCATTTGGTCTCTTTCAGCCAAAATCATCGGTCTTAATTTGACACCTAGAATCTAAATCTACAGGGGGTTTTTTTCGTTTCTCGGTCAACATTTTTCAATGCAATAATTTCTGCCCTGAGTACCTCTTGTGCTTGGCCCGAGAGAAGGGCAGCGTCTGGATTGACAGACTATTGAGAGAATGGTAAGAAGAAAAAAAGCAGAAGAGATAAAATTTCGTAAGGAAAAAAAATCTATCCACACGAAAAATCGAATAGCAGATTCTCGCTGCAACTCATCAGACAGTGGTCTCCCTTTGGAAGCATCTCGAACGGACGGACAAAGTGGCGGGAAAGCGATTTGCCTTCCATAAGATTGGTTTTATTGCCCACAGGAGGACATTTTGCTCCAATTCCGGTCTTCAGTCGCCTCTTGATCATTGTGATTTGGCGTCACCGGAAGTGTGGGCTAACAAGATGTCTCTTTGCGCATTTTCTTACGCGCAGCTTCCGGTAAGTGTCGATGGAAAGGTCGAGGTGGATAGAACTGATGGGGGAAAGGTGGCGGGGAGTCGGTGGATTTAATCAGGGGCTCCACTCTAGTTGACTGACACTCACGTCTATCCTTGTGTTACCCCCACTCACAAACTTCGAACATAGACGTTGGATGGGAAACCTTGCAGGCGAACTAGATGGGAATTTAGTCACCCAAAAAGCCCCTTTTCTAACCGTTTCTCCTTCTTTAAAAAAAAACCCCAATAAAAGGGGTCCTTGAGAAAAAAGGAGTGTGTGTGTGTGTGTGTGTGTGTGTGTGTGTGTGTGTGTGTGTGTGTGTGTGTGTGTGTGTGTGTGTGTGTGTGTGTAGTGGGGGTGTCGGGTCTTTTTCTTAGTGCCCATTCTTTCTTCTACGGTACCGATGTGACTGGTTTAGAAGGTGCTTTTGTATGGGAATCTCCTAATTCCTTTTCCCCGTATTTGATCACGTTGCAGTGCATCCATATTGTGCTGATCCAGTGCAACTTACATCTGAACAACAACATTAAGAAATTATTAAATGTGTGCCTTAGCGCATATCAGAAGGGGGCAATGGTACGTTCTGCTTCTCAAACTAGAAATTGATTAGCACATTGGTAGGCCTACTGGTATGGTGGTGATCCTCTTTTAGTTCAGTTGCCATCTCGTTTGATTATTATAATGAAACTGGCCTTGGTAGGACTCACCCCTTATGCGTTCCCGGACGTGGGTTTTCTGGGAGGTTTTCAAAGACCTCTGCCGAATTAAGAATTTTTATTTGTTATGGCATCTTCTTTCTACCGGAATTAGGCAGAACACGCATCGTAATCGTAAGTTATATTATCAGAGTCAGAAAGCAAAATGAAACAGTTGAAAGCAACATCAATTAACTTTTTTGTGTGTGTACCGGTAGCCTGCAGCCTACATGCTTTCCAGTGGCATTCCTCTGTCGGAACAAGTGAGAAGGTAATTTAGCTCCTCCTCCCTCATACTCCCCACGCATTGCCAATAGCTTGTCACAAACGTTATTCTTTGTCACAACTGTTTGTCAGCTATCTAGATCTCCAGTGCTTGATGATCCTGTTTCTATTTATGCTTACATTATTTTTAATTAAGCATGAGAAGGTAAGCATTATTTTATTCTGAACCCATAAAAAACAATATGTAAATTACCTAGGTGCAGTATAGTAGCTGGTTTACTTTGCATGCTCCTCAGTTAAGGAATCTTCAGCATCCAGGTTGCAATGGTCTATTTCGAACAATTTTTTAAAAGGTCAATGAGAAATATCTACTAGAACTACATATTGATCATATTTCAGGTACAACGTATTTTGTTGCTTGTTAGTAATCAAAGCATAAGTAGGCCTATAAAGGGTTAACAAAAATTCAGTTTCAAAGAAAAGTTGACACCCACCGAAAAAATTTTGCTTTCACTTTGATTGTTCTATTGTTACAAAACTTCAGAAGGAAATCACAATGTCAAAACACTTAAGGCGTCGTATCGGAAGCTTTCGCAGTTAATGGTAACTCTTTCCTTTCCCAAGAACATAAATATTTAATTTGCAGTTTTAATGAGACTTTTGAAAAGCCACCCTTCAGGGCTGCTATACTAGATCTATAATAAATTATAATGATGCTAATCTGTCTGTGTTACATGAACTCCTATTGTGACTATTCACTTTCCCATCACTTTTTGTAATCTATGAGCATGGCCGAGTCATGGCTATGAAAGAATAAGCTCCGCAGATATAAAGTCAATAAATTTATAAATTTCTTTCCAGTGGATTTGGGCATGCTGGAAGGTGCAGATCTGGAGAAATTCTCTCGAAAGCGTCGGCATTTATTGGGAATCGAATTTCACAGCTACGAGAGATGAGCGGTGATCACTGATCATGGCCATAGAGATTGATTTGTCAGGCGAACTAGATGCAATGCAAATGCAACTGATTACACAATTTGCACTCTTGATGGCTCTGTGCGTATGAGCTCAAACGTGTAAAGGGAGAAGACATGCGGTTTTTTCCCCTTTCAAGAAGCGTTTACCATAAAAAGTGTTCAGCCTACTCT
This sequence comes from Aplysia californica, assembly GCF_000002075.1. NCBI lineage: Eukaryota > Metazoa > Mollusca > Gastropoda > Aplysiida > Aplysiidae > Aplysia > Aplysia californica. The sequence goes on along the minus strand of NW_004797483.1, from coordinate 628,771 downwards.
GG
>NW_004797483.1:627143-627913 GCF_000002075.1 Aplysia californica | reverse complement strand
ACACACACACACACACACACACACACTCCACCACCACCACCAACTACAACAACTGTAGAGACGTTTTGATTTTTCTGGCGCAGATTTTGATCAGGGCGGGGTCACAGTTTTATATTTTTTGTTGTTGTTGTTTTGTTTCTTAAACAGTGTAGAGCTAGATTTCATACAATGACGCCCTTTCGATTTTGTAGGCCCTGCATGATGGCCAGAGATCGTTCTGTTGAGACGAATCTATGATGATGCCAGTTTGGAACGCATCGCTTTTCGATCTTTGTGCTTTTCTGTAATCCGAGAAAAGGAGGACACAAATGATGCCATGCATCACAATCGCATCCAACACCAAAGAATCAAATGGTTCCGACATCTCCTACGATTACCAACACACCATCCAGCACAACGTGCCTACATAAAAAAATTCGATGGCAACAAGGCTAGAGGGCGACCGAGAAAGACCTGGATAGATTGAGTCAGGGAAACATTAACCACCCACTGCATCCCCCTGACCCAAGCTCTCCAGCTGGGGACAGAGAGACACCTCTTTCTTCCCGCGACAACCAAAAGGGTATAAGCAGCAGATAAAAGTAAAAGTAAAGTGCTTTTCTGGTTGTCAATTGAATTGTGTTCGACGGTACATGAAGCCTGATGACTTGTAAGACTAATACTAATACACTGAATAAGGAAATTGTAGGATGGTTTATTTTGTTATCAGTGCTATGGTACTACTACTACTACTACTACTACTACTACTACTACTACTACTACTACTACTA
>NW_004797483.1:624142-625528 GCF_000002075.1 Aplysia californica | reverse complement strand
GTGTGTGTGTGTGTGTGTGTGTGTGTGTGTGCGTGCGCGTGCGTGCACGAGTACACGAGAGACGTACATCTCTCAAACGATGGCAGGCCTTAAAGTACACCCAGACAAAACCAAGATTGTAAGAGTAATCCCCACAATCAACGACTAGATTGCTAACAACAGCGAAATACTAGTGGAGGAAATTGATACCTACCTTCATTTACTAAAGTACAAAAGAATTATAGACAAGGTAGGAAAAATAGACGCAGATGTAAAGACAAGAATAAGAACTGTGTAAGAGGTGCTTTTATACAACTCAAAAAAGTATGGAAATCAGGAATTAGATCTATAGGGACAAGAACCAAGACAAGAATTTCAACACCAGTGTCAAGAGTGCACGATTATTCTATAGACTTGAAAAATGGAAATTGGAAAAAGAAACTTTTAAAAAGCTGGAGGCAGTTTGCTAACATAGAATGACAAAGCTCTATCTACTCAGAAACTAGTTATTAGAAATTTGACGTAAAAAACCCAAAAAGGAGTTTCACGACATGTCAAGCTTTTTCGAATGCAATTCTTTGAATATCTTGATTTCGATTCCGAATAATTTTACGACTTTGAAAGAGTAAATAAAATATTTTTTTCTGATCTCATGGTCTTTGTAACTCAAAACGGCCGAAAATATCAGCTAGAACTTTGTGATTCTACGGTGGCAATTTGCCAACAGCTGCTTAAGAAAAATACTAAACATTCATTGGGCTGACACTATATGAAAGGATCAACTGTGGGAGCAAATAAATCAGCAGAAAACAGATAATACTATATAGAAATTGAGAAGAGAGCGTGGAGGCGCATTGGACATGCTTTGAGAAAACCGAAAACAAACAATACCCACCAAGCCTTATGAGGGAATCCACAAGGAACAAGAAAGAAAGGTAAGTCTAAAAGTACCCGGAGAAGGGACTTAGATTCGGACATAAAGGAGGTGGGATACAGCTGGACATGACAGAGGTGGAGACAATAGGCCAGGACAGACGTGCATGGAGCGCTCATGGTAGCGTCGGTGGCCTCGTGGTTAGGCGACCGGACTCGCTATCGTGAGGTTGCGGGTTCGGGGGTTCGAGCCACGGTCCCGACGTTGTGTCCTTGGAAAAGACACTTTACACGAATTTTTCCCACTTCGTCCAGGTGAAAATGGGTACCTAGCTATAGACAGTGAAGGATCTTGTCAGCTTGTTAGTGTTTGAGCGCCTAACCAGCTGCTTACACTATAATAATCTTCCCAGGGAGCTGAGAATGTTTCTGAGTGTTTATTGGTCTGATGGGGTAATAATATTAGTGTAAAGCGCGTAGAGCTTGCTTTCGAGTGGGAACATGCGCTATACAAATGCTATTTATTATTATTAT
>NW_004797483.1:620061-623660 GCF_000002075.1 Aplysia californica | reverse complement strand
GAGAGAGAGAGAGAGAGAGAGCGCCTAGGAAAACACGAGGATGTCGTATCATGTTAACGGGCGCCCCTCTTTGCTCTCGAAGCGCGATTATGGAGGCCTTTTGACTGCAAGATAAAAGTAACAGAAAACACGCAAGTCATAAGCAAAAAGTGGTATGAATTTTGCTGATGTTTCCTCCCATAGTATCTATAGTTACGTCCTCTCGCGATTAAGAATTCAAGTAATTATCATTGTATAGGTTTAACATTTCTTTCAACATCGTAAGGTTGTAAAAGAGGCAGGACCTCTCCATTTAACGTCAATCTCTGATAGGACCAATGCAAAGGGGCGGAGAGCATTAAAAAAACCCCCCCATACAACCCTGTCCAAAAAGCCCTGTTCAGGATTCAAACCAGCGTCACCCGCTTTGTAGTCCAGCAAGATACCACCTGAGCTAACAGGTCGCCGGTATTCCAATAAAAGATAAGCAAACAGGTAAATTATCATCTAATACGTACACAAAGAAGCAAACAAACAAGTAAATGAATAAATACAAGTTTAATAATCCTATGAATAGCGAATATTATGACCTTTTAATGAATATTATGACCATTTTTAAAATTTATAACCTTATACGAAATGTATAATTATAATGAATGAATATACAAACATCTAGGTAAATAAACAAAGAAATAAATTTACAATACAATAGATAAGCATATACAAACAAAATTAATGATAGTACAGGGAGATGACTTGATTTTTCCATTTCATTGCTAATTAATTCTCTCTACTTACCAAGCTGGTTGGCAACCTACGGAAAAATAAATAATTTTCTTTGGATAATCAGCACTTTCCATTTATTGTTCTCTGTTTTCTATTCTTGCCTCTCCTTTGTTCAAATCTTGCCATTCCTGATTTTGCTCTATTTTCGTAATTCTACCAAGAACTCCGCGTGGATATTGAATATTATTATTACCTAGTCAAAAGCTTTTGGATCTAGTAGGCTGCCCTGAAACACGGTTGGATTCTTTAGGTTTATTGTCAGTCCGGGAAAAAGAATAAAAACGACGGTATACAATTATTGTATTTTTAGATAATTATAGTCAGTTCAGACGATCTCTTTCAGCCACACCCCTCATCTTCTGGTAGGAAAGATCAACACCTAGCCTTCTCGGACGGGGGCAAAAAATTTCGAGGCCTGTGTGCAAGTTACCGACGTAAAAGATCCCTTGGTGGTCCAAAATCGAAAAGAGTAGGCTTCAGCCGCCACCCAGGCAAAATTCCAAATTTCCTACCAACTGAAAACGTTTAGTGTGTCCCGCAGGCTCATAGAACTATGCTGTTGCGAGGGCTGTAAAAGACTTACTATAAAAAACAACAACCCAGTTCAAACGACCGAATAAAACAGACATATGTACGGTGAAGTGCACAGAGCAAACCTCGCCAAGCTGTTTAACTGTTCTAAGCCCAGAAAGCAAAATTTTCAGGAAAGAGGGTTTTAAAAACCCAAACAAAATGTTACGCTGTCCAAGTATTGTAAACCCAGAAAGCAACATTATTTTTTCAAGACAGAAAAACCCCCGGCTGTTAAGCCGTTAACATTTTCTAAGCCCATACAGTATTATTTTTCGAGATAGAGAAAACAAAACCCAACTCATTAAACTGTTCAACTCTTCTAAGCCCAGAAAGCAACATTTTTTCAAGAGAGAGAAATTTGAACCAGTGCACCTACATGATGTATTTTCCTCCATTTTCAGCCTTTAGTATTTGTTTTGTTACATAATATATATTTCTCAAGACCATGCAGCCGATACCCACAGATTAAGAAACTTAAAGTTTTAAAAAACCAAAACATTTTCAACATTTCAGGCTTATTACATCTGAAAAGCTGGCCGACAATAAGGTGTTTTCTTTTGGGAACGCCTCGTGGTATGTTTGACAACACTATCAGCATAATTTAGGACTTTCAGAAGGGGGCCAAAAGACTACAGTATTAATTAGTGGTCAACCCTTATACACAGCAGTGAACGCTGGACAATTATCAAAGATAATAAAAATAAAATAGAAATAGCAGAAATGTGGCTTCGTAGGAGAATTTAGAGAAATTCATGTTGAGAATTTCATGGACAGAAAAGAATTCAAACAAAGAAGTGCTGAAAGAAGCCCAGGTGGGTCGCTCACTAATGAGAACAATTAATTAGGAAGCGACAATAAATACAACTAGCTAGGCACCCTTTCAATGAAAAGAATGATCGGTGCTTTAATAACAACTAAAAGTCATTGGCCTACTATATCTACACTCTACTGGAATGGGGAAATAAATCTTGAGAGATGCCAAAAATTAGAAGGTCTAGATGTATACTCTCAAAACAAAATGCTCCTCGCGAAATATCACTTCCGGATTTTCTTAAATTACAGAGACAGAAGCGACGCCTACAAAAGCTATCGGCGAAATAAAGAAATTTAGATTTTTGCAGCATAACTGTCTCAAAACTGAAAAATCCAAGGGCGTCATGATCTGGAAAATATTTTAAATACTTTTTTTTTTAGCGACAACCGCATGTCGATCGAAGCTGCCATTAAAAAGCCTTTTGAATAGCAAAATTCGGCCACCACAAATAGATAATACAAGCTGGGCCCCCTTTCGATGAAAGGGATGATCGGAACATTAACATCAACTGAAATTCATTGGCCTACTACCTCGACCTTTGCGAGCACGAGGGGTTCCAACTACAGAACGTCATTTTCTTTTCGCATGGTCAGGCGCTATCTAGATCTAGATATAGATTCTAATCTAACCCTACTAAGAAGACCTGTTGACGTAGTTCCCAGTAGCAAGAAAAAGAATTTGACAAAGGAGTCCAAACAAAAAAAGCGACGATGGGCATCAAACGAAAGGATCACAGTCGAATTTAGCACCAAGTAAAAAAGAAAACATGAGGCTAAATCTATACGGGTCGCACACTGAAAATAGTGCTCAGTATTGCGCGACAATGCGCGATAGTATCGAACGGAAGTAGCCTACGACTGAAATAAACAAACTTGGCGGATTTTCTAAAATTACAGAGACAGAAGCGTCGGCCTACAAAAGCGATCGGCGAAATAAAGAAATTTAGCTTTTTGCAACAAAACTGTCTCAAAACTGAAGAAACGAAGGGCGTCATGATCTGGAGACTATTTTAAACAATCTTTTGGCGAAAACCGCATGTCAATCGATGCAGCCATTAAAAAGCCTTTTGAATAGCAAAATTCGGCCACCACAAATAGATAATAGACACGCTGGGCCCTCTTTCGATGAAAGGAATGATCGGTGCATTAACATCAACTGAAAGTCATATGGCCTATTATATTTACACTATACTGGAATGGAGCAGTGAATCTTGAGAGATGCAAAAAATTAGAAAGTGTAGATCTAAATATATACTCTCAAAACAAAATGCGCCTCACGAAATATCACTTCCGCACCAGATTTTCTAAAATTACAGACAAAAGTGATCGGCGAAATAGAAAAATTTAGCTTTTGCAGGAAAACTGTCTCGAAACTGAAAAAACGAAGGGCGCCATGATCTGGAGAATGTTTTAAAGAATCTTTTGGCGAAAACTGCATGTCGATCGAT
>NW_004797483.1:616131-619292 GCF_000002075.1 Aplysia californica | reverse complement strand
AGGGGAGTGGTTGCTTTGCGTTTTGTTTTAGTGTTGCTTTGTTTAGTTTTTTGTCTCGAGGAAAACACCCATTAAAAAGAGGGACGGGGGTAGGCTGGGGACGAGGGAGCGGGGATGGAAAGGGGCGTGCATGTCATAAAATCTTCTTTGAGCCACCACACACAGGTTATATTGCAACCAACAGGGTCAAGATCTGGCCTCAGTTCGATTTCTTCTCAAGTTGTAATATGCAACCAGCAGTGAACTAGATAAATATCGTGATCACATTCTAGCTTGTGTGTGCCGGCGATGACGTCACACAAAAATGAGCAAGCAAATGTCCAGGTCAGCTCCATCAGAGGCTAAAAGCCTGCTCACACAGCACACGGGAGGCACATTCACCTCGACATGGCTCTCCGGGGACACTCTTTGTAGACAAACATGTTTTCTCGCAGTCTTCCCCGCCCACTGCCGCTCTGTGTTGAACCTTCAGGGAGCAGACAACTGGGAATGAAGTTGCTACTCCACCAAGAGCCGCAACCAAATAATTTGGCCAGCACACCACTGGTTAAGGTACTCGATACCTTGTTTTGAGCCACTTTCGGGGTAGATGAATCTTTCTGACATGTACAAATTGCTAGATCACCTAATTTTGAACGAATTGACCAGATTTGATCGGACTATTCCTGAGGAAATTGGCATGATTTCTAGATACTCAAATACTCGTACTATTTCGGTAGTACTATCTTGCCTAAAAATCCCCTCGTTTGTTAGCTTGAGGTCATTATTTCAGTCCATAAAGGTTTAGCGCTTGGCATTCACTACGAGGAGAGTTGTTGGTGGGAAATGTACTGTAAATTGATTAGTTACAAATAACCTTATCAGCTTCGTTTTGAACTACACGTATCAACTTTAGCGTTCCCGCTTCTAAAAGGATGCCCATTGGATTGGAAAAAGAAACAGAATTATCGGGATGGGGTGAGAAATTGTAACAAGAGAAAGCGGAATGGATTGGGATGTCTATGACAATTTCAGAGTAGTCGTCTGAGCGAAATGAGATTTAATATCTGTAAAATAGTAGAACGGACGAAACAAAAGAAAATTGACTTGCTCATTGTTAAAAGGGTTAAATTTAACTTCATCACGTCGAGGTTCTAGGTCTTAACTGTCGTGGGATTCCAGATCTTGACTTTTTTGTTAAATGTTTTTACAGCCGCTCGGGTATCCTTGTGGGGACAAGGAGCCCTGCTTTCAAACTGACCTGTTTAGTGTCATCGAATATATACCATCTTAGTCTTTAAAGGGAAGACAGGCATGCTTTTTTCAAAATCTGTTAAGTACAGACTTAGCAATCATTTAAGGGCATTTTTAATGACTTTGGGGGTCTTGTACGTTATTCAGTTAGTCAGATGTACTTTAGTTCTGCGCTCCTGGCAAATTTTTACACTTTAGGGTGTCACGACGCCCTATAAAGCATTATTTTAGTGCAGGCGTAATTTTCTATCTATAAAGCTACAGAGGTAATATTTTCACAGAATAAACCCAGTATAGGTAGTTGCAACTTGTTAGAGGATTTTTAAATATCGTTTATAATAAGCTTGATATCCTGGATTTTAACACATGACTTGCTAAAACAGCGAAATTTTCATTAAAATCACTCCCTCTGAGACATATAGAACGTAGTAATATTAAAAATATTCCCTAAATAAAAAAAAGCCTCTAACAGGTTGCAACTACGCTAATTGCCCACAATGAGGCTAAATTTCAAGGGAATCCTATAAACAGCCTCCGATCTCTCGCTGCACTAAAACCCCATACCCCTAAAAATATCGCATTTTCGAGAAAACGCAAAAAAGCAACGCAAAAAAATAAAAATAAATAAATGCGTTCGCATTGTTGTTACTCTTTTACAACCGCAGACAGATCAATGTAGTGTTCGTCTTTCTCCAGTGTCTACCACTGCACTATACCGATCACCCAGTTTGGAATAGAACTATGTAAAATGAAATAAGAACACCGTTTGGAATGATGAGATAATACCATTTATTTCTAGAGAATAGCACAAGGAAAGGGAAACAAAGTTGTCCCTCAGCTTGAAACAGGGAAATCATAGTCATACTTTATTCAGAATAGAAAAGCGATAAGAAAAACACTCCTAAACACTGAAGTGCATTTCTGAACAGGTGGGATTTTCAGGATACAATTTGTGTAAGTTGTTAGGCGTATTTTTTCTACCTAAAATACTATTATTTCATCTTGAACTTTCACACAACAGTAACCGGCTTTGACTCTCGACAGTGGCATCACTGAAACCAAACAAGAAGTCCCACTTCCGTAAGCTGAGGTAGATGACTGGTAACATACCCGATAATGCCGACAGTTTAAACTTAAAATCCGATTCAGGTCCGATCACTTGTGCATAATTGGTATTGATTAGCAAAGCATTTTGCGTTGCGAGCTGAAGACGCGAGTTCGATTCCGTATCAGAAAGATGATTTCATCGAGTATCTCCGCACTTGCTGTAATTTTTGGGACTAAAGAGCACCCTAAAGTCTCGACAACGGTGATAAAGTAGGATGTCCAACAGGAGTGGGACTGTCAGACAAGCATGATCTATCATATTTTTGGTAATAGCAAGCTTTTTGTAAATAGTCTGTCTGTATGTTGCATTTTGGACGTTTACCCATTGCTGACACGGTGAGGAACACATTATTATGTTGTGGAATAAAAACAGTACCTTTTGCTAGTCAACAATAGGGCATACACCGAGCTGCATTGAAATATATATATAATTACAGGAATGGAGAGGATTATGGATTGTTAACAAGAAAAAGAGAAACAGTGAATCTCGCGTTGAATGCAGCGAATCTGTCGAGTTCAACTTCCAAGATTTTCGGCCCCCAAAGCATTTTAGACGCCTGTGCCAAGCTACCATTGCAAATCCTGGCTTATCTAGGGATCCTTTTGATTTCTTGAATCAAAAGCTCTTTACATTCTATAGACATATACTTTCCGAAGTTTGGCCCACATTTACTACCACCTAAGTGTAGCATTCAACATGGAGAACATGATGCTATATTTGGTTCCCGAACTTGATCAGTAATATATGGAAATAGGTAAAACCGTCCAGTAACACATACCGAGACAACATCAAATCTTTCTCTCTCTCTCTCTCTCTCTCT